>NW_028262291.1:2268181-2419393 GCF_047370975.1 Nipponia nippon | reverse complement strand
CCAAGGGCAACAACCGGAGAGCGGTTAACGTGTAACTCAAGTTCGCCACCGAGATAAAGGTCTCACCTACAGAAAACAAGCGGCCGCCCCACCCCCCGGGGAAGGCCGAGACCGGCCCGGAGGCGGGGGAGGAGGAGCGCGGCTGCGCCCGCAGGCGCCGCCCGGGAGCCCCCTCCCCGCAGGGCGCTGTGGCAGCTCGGCCCGGGGAGCCGGGGCTGCTCCCTCCGGCACAGCGGGGAGCGCAGGCGGGACAGCCAGCCCCACGGCCCCGGCTGCGCCGCCGTCCCTTGCAAGGGCCTTCCCTCATCCCCCCCCACGGCCCGCCTCCCCTCCTCAGGCAGGAGGTGCGGCACCTCTCCCGCCGCCCCGGCAGCGGCCAAGCACAGGGCGGGCCCGGATCCCTCTCAGGGGAGAGGCCGAGCCGGCTGGGCCCGCCTCCCCCCGCCCCAACACCGGCCTCCCCGGCTAGGCCCGAAGCGCTCCCCCTTCCCCACCGGCAGGCCCCACGCCTCTCCTCCCTTTATCCCCGCGTACAGGCCCCATCCCGCCCGCGGGCCGCTCACCATGCTGAGGTACACGTAGGAGGCGTAGAGCTCCAGGTTGATCTGGCGATTGATGGCGGCTTCGCAGTCCTGGTGGTAGTTCTGGCGAACCTGGGACAGGGGCGCTGCCATGGCGATGCCTTAAGGGGTGAGTCGGTGGGTACGGCTGCGGGGTGGTGGTGGTGGAGGCGGCGGGCCCGAGCGCGGCCGGTTCCGTCCAAGCACTGTTGACGCAGGAACCCGCTCCGCTCCGCCTCGCCGACGCGCTCTAACCGGCGCTAGCGCCGCCCTGCGCCTTTTATACCGCCGCAGCGTCACCGCCCCGCCCACAAAGGGGCGGGGCCTACCACCGCCCTTCTGCTAGCCCAGCGTGACTCAGCACCTCCCCGGCCCCGCCCCCCGAGGGGCGGGGCCTCCTCCCCACAGGCGGCGGCCTCCAGCATGGCGGCGGCCGGGGCTTCTCCCTCCTCAGCGCCATCCTCCCCAAAACCGTCAACCCCGCCGCGTCCCGGTGTAGCCGACCCCCGTCTCAGCCTAAACCGGGAGGCAGGGGGTGTCTCTCTGCCGGAGCGCGGGGCTCCGGGCCCCGCAGGGAGGGAGCAGGCCGTGGGCAAAGGCCCAGCAAGCTCTGAGGCAAACACATTTGGTCACCAACAAAAAACAGCGTAGAGCTTTTCAACCTTAATAGTAAACGTTTGAGCTGCTTAATTAATGCAGCGGTGGGAAGGAAGAAATTCATGGCATGGTGGATGAGGTTTTTTTCTCCTTTCGCTTACTGTGAAAGTGGTAATGGGGACTGGAAACCAGTATAAAAGCTGGGCTGGGGGTCAATGGCAGCTGCCGGCGCTGGCGTGTCACCCCAGTAAAACGTCAGTCACTCAGTGGCGAGACCTGGCGAGTTTTCAGACTTCCTCCTTTCGGTGACCAGGCACTCCTTGGGATACTGCCTCCAAAACGCTCCTAAGAAACGCAAGAAACAATGAAATACAGATGAAAATCCTTCCTTAGTCTGATGAGCCAGCCAAGCAAGAACGAACGAACGCCGCTGAATGGTACCGTCACTCTTCAAAGCTGCTCCAAGTTATTACCAGGCACTTGCAGCTCTCTGTGTTTGCTGATGAGCTGGGGAAGGAAGCACGCTGGATGTTAGCACCAGTGATGTCTAAAGGCACCATACGCCAGAAAGCTGGTGAGAAAGTAACATTTCTTGCCCTCAGATGTTCGACTTGCTTGATGGTGAGATTTGGGATAAGTCAGTTCAAACATAATGCTGAATAATAAAGGAATAATTCAGAAATCAAAGGCCAAACAGAAAAAACTGAGCCTTCTGATGATCAGATGATTATTTCAGCTGCTTTTAGTACCATCATAGGCATTCAGTTTGTGCGGTCCTTTCTTTTCAATGAACACTGGATTCTTCTACTTTCTGGTTTCTGAAATTTTAATCAGATTGTAAGTGCAACCTTGAGGGCTAGAAATGGCCTACTTAAACTGAGATCATCGGGCTTAATGTTGAAATTCATCAGAAATACTAGAAGTTACTGAGCCTGCAAACTCAGATTAAATTTTCTTCTAACCAGTTCTTTCTACAAAGTTTTATTCGGTCTTTGAACCTTCCCAGTAATGTGTGATTTCCCACGCGTGACTGCGTAGGTGTCTGTCTGTCCGTAAAGGGCAGCACAAGGCTTGTGTCAGCACAACGGCACTCTCAGAGGCGCTCTGAATGCCTGAAGGAAACAGGCAGCCGGTGGCTTCCTTTGTTTTACTGTTTTCTGTTGCCTCTGTCGGTTAACCATCAGAAGTAATTAAGCTCTATAAGTTAACGTGGGTCATACCTATCGCTTCGGCAGGTTGCCAGGTACATTTGAAATCTCATGTTCCCCTCCCACGCAAATGCTTATGTAAAAAAAAAAAAAAAAAAAGTTGTACCTGCTGGGCAGACTCACATTACTGTTTTCATACTGTAGTATTTTCACCCACATTTGGCTGAAGAGGCTTGCCAAAAGTTAGGAGTTGTCCTCCTGAAGCACAGACTCGTGTATAACTTGACCCTCTATATTGGCAGTTCATTGCAGAGTATGTTTCAGTATTCCAGACAAACTAACCTTGAACCTACAAAACACTAAGCCATTCCTTTCACGTTATGTTTGCTGTTCGTGCTCTCTTTCCACCTAACCTTTTTGCCTGTGACTGATAAAGGCACACTTGGAACTATGAGAAGAAAGTTGCCCAGCAGCTTATAGACTGCAAACTATTGCTGTTTATTATTTCCAATCTCATCCTGACCAAACCTGCATAAACCCTCGTGGCATTGTTTCATGAAAAGGCTTGTGCAACAGCACGGTTTGCAAGCAACTGAGCAACAGTCCATTAATAATAGGAATATTTCCTCTGTAGTTGGACAGTCTGTGCCACCCGTGATTAAATGTCAGTAAAATTAGGGAAGTCCTACGTTTTGCTTTCTGGATCAATCGCAAGTTGCACAAACATACACGTTATCTTTGATGACAGCAGATTTACGTGGCCAGAATAGGACAGACTGCGTTGTACAGCCATGCGTCATGGTACCTTGGTGACCAAGATGAAGAGTGTTCAGCACTCTGGTCTTGCAAGAGTTTAGGTTCAGCTATACCCAGACCTCTTCTGTCGACTGTGCAACTGACTCTCAATTATGGTTTAATTTTGACTTCATACTGTTTTTAATTTCATACTGCTTTCCTATGGCTTGGGTTCAGCCTTCTTTATCTTGTGCCTTTCTTCCTGAAGGATGCATTTACAAGCATTCTTGGGAAGAAGCCTGCTGAAGCATTACCATACTCAGGCTGGACTTCCCATCAACTGATGTTCACCTTCAGTAACTGCAAGCTCATTTTTTGCAGCTGAAAATGCTTCGCGCGCTACTGTCTATCATATTATTTTCAGTAGCTAACAGTTAATTGCACACCTGACCATTATTCATTAAACTATTCAAATCAGAGGGGAGATCCAGTAGATCAAAGATGTCGGTGTATGCAGGAAAAGGAGCCTGGTAATCCAAATTACTTCTTTCAGTATGCTTTTACACGCAGACATCACAGCTGCCCAGGGACTGACCCATCCTCTCAGCAGAGCGCATGCTCAGTGTTACTTTCAATTCATGTCGGCTCTCAGCTGCTTCGTTGGTCTGAAGGAGAGGCGTGCTTCACGCCATCCCCAGGCAAAAGTCAATGTATTGTCTGCCTACACAAGCTTCAAATTGTTGAAGACAATCTCTGTTTTCCCTTGGACAAGATCCCGTCAGAAACAATGGAGCAAGCTCTCTTGTTTACAGCTTAGCTATTACACACACAGCAGAGACCCGAACATCAGCCAATTTAGGGACAGTAATGCTTGGCCTCCTCCTATGACAGCTGGAGAGGACAATTTAAGTGTGCAAAAACAATCCAAGCTGCTTTGATTAATGTTTCCATATCTATACAGAAGATGATTCAGTCAGAGAACTGGTGGACCTAGGCACAGAAAAATCCACCAAGACTCCGTTTGCACCCACCTCAGAGTATCTCAGCAGAGTGGCACACATCGTGTCTGTACGTGCATGCGTGCGTCTGTCTGCCTGTCTGTCTGAGCGAGTCCCAGCCTGGGCCAAGGGTAAAGAGCTGTTAGGTCGGGAGCCCCAAGGGGGTTTAAGAGGGCGTGACACGTGGTTACAGCACGTTTGCGCAGACAGGGCCATGCGTAGCACCATGCAGCGAGAGCATTTGACATTGGCAAAGACTTTGCATAGGGTAAGGCCTAGGGAAGAGTATAAAAAAAAAAGGGAAAGTTTCCATGATTCTTACACCCACTTTAATATCATTCATACTGACTCTACCTGTGCCTTTCTTGGGCATGATCTTTCCAAATGATGGTAGTGATCTTACTGCGGGCTGAAAACATGACTTTTAAACAGATACTGGACAGTATTTGCATAAAATAAATTCTAAGCTTGCAGAAACAAAAGCCAGATTTTTGCTGATATAGTCCTTGAGCAAAAATTTAGCATGGGACTTAGGCATTGAGGTAGACCTTCAACGAGCGGGCTCCCTTAATGTGAGCACAGAGCTTGCTGTAGTTGGACAAGCCAGAATTCAGGAATGTTCAGCCAGTGTTCAGGAATACAAAATGTTTCATTTATTATCTGTAGAAATGGTTCCCCTCTCACTTTAAAATGCTTGCTTTTTGCCACGCTAGTTTAATGGGTAGAAGAATAACAGATCTGAGTTAGAAAGCAACAACTGTTCCAAATCCAGTGAGCAAGAGAGAGCTGAATATGCCTCAAATATTACATCAACAAAAATACAGGAACCTGTATTTTTCAAAGCTCAAAGTCCTGTAAATAAGATAAACTCTGCATCTAGTCAAATATTTGTTACAGAGAACTTCCATTCCACCCACAAACTTCAGTGTCATTCAGCTCACGGACTTTATGTAAACAGAAAAGCAACCCTAAACTTGGCTCCAAGGTTGATCATGTGTCTGGAAATTTGACACTGATCTCAACCGTGAGTTTTGAAAGCCGTTTACTAAAAACATCTGGGCTCCACTTGTTCTGTAAGATATCCTAAAAATGGAATCGCCATTAACTGCAAACTCCTCCTCTGTCTCCTTGGGCAAAACCCTGTGCAAATTTTTCAGTCATTTCTATTAGGTGCCCAAATTTCTACAGGTGGGAAAGCCAGGTTTTAGACAACGCGTTTTCACTGAGTACTTACGGTACAGAATGCAAATGACTGGGTTACGCAGAACTGCTAGTTCCTGGAACCACAGTCCTAAAACAGAAAGGCAAAGGATATTTGAAGTTACTCTAGGAAATTTGCTTAGGAGATGACTGAACACTAAGCTGTTCTGCTACAGGAAAAAAGTCCCAAAGACAAAATAAGCTGTAACAGACTCTACTACAGAGTTTTGTAGGCAAGTAATATAAAACCTATTTTAGACAAACATTTTCGAAGTTGTGTTACAGTTTTTTTCTCTCTCTGGAACGTTTTTGCACACAGTCAGTCTAAATGAAATGCCCCAGGAGATCACAATTCTCCAATTTGTTCAGAATTCCCTTTTAATTTAATTTTTCTTCTTTGACATGCCTCTAAAAATGTGCTTAAAGGCAAGAGAGTAAGGAGGAACAATGTTAATAATACAATAATTCTGTCTGCCCGGCATGGGCAGAAGCAGTATTTGGTGAATTTACTAGCATGTATCAACCCCGTTTAACCTAATTTCAAGACTGACTCCACTGCCTGTGACCAAAAAGCTCCAGCTCTGATCCCAGTGACAGCCTGCGCGCTAGGTGGGCCTGTGGTAGCTTTCACAAAAGAGATTTGCCAAGTTGCAAAAGGCTCAGTTAGTTTAATGTTGACATTCCACCACAGGCCACAATCCACAGCATTTGCTCTACTGTCATCCTCCTCTCGTAGTGTGATCCGCTTTTTTCCCCTCTCAGATTTACAAAGTCTTAAAAACAAAGGGGTGGGTATCATTCTCGTTTCCTATTTCTGTTGTACTTAGCTTTTTCCTCAAATATTGAAAAGCTGGGAAAAAACGCGCTTGCAAATAGAACCACCCAGCTCGAGCCAACAACTGTAGGGGAATTTCTCAATACACCAGTAATCACCTCCTTCCTATCATGAATTCCCCTGCAAAACACTGGTAAGTATTCAAGCCTTCATGAATGATCAGGCAGCTTTCATCCTGAGTAGGATACACAGGCGAAATGTTGGGTTTTTTTAAAGACGAGCTTTCCTTTGGGAATCTGTCAAAGAGACAAACTTTAAACAGGTTTCTGTCCCCCCCTCTGCCCCTCCGGCTGTCAGCTGAGGCCATCGTTCATTTTGTGAGGATGCACAACGGGGCGTCTTAGGCACAGACGCTGGAGCTGGCAGGCTAACAGCACTACGCCCGGCCCCACACGCGACGCAGGGAGCCCAGGCGCTCCCAGCACGGTGCCACAGCGCGTTGTAGGGTCATCAAGCAGAAATAAGCGGTGGCACTTGGTCAGCGAGAGACGGAGGCTGGTGGGGGAAGTAAGGCAGCAGTACAGCAGCCTTTAAAAGCTTCCCTACCCCATGACTGCGCCCATAAACCAGGCTGTCCATCTGCCAACGCATGCTCAGATTTGTAATTATTGCTCATCCCCAAGATGCCATTTTGACAGTTTGTGTAGCATCACGTTTGAACAGATGTTATACAGCATTAAGCCTTCCAGAGTAGGTGGTGGTTGCTTTTATATTTAGCCACCTGAAAAGGTGCAGGCGGACAAATGCCTTCAAGCATGATGAGAAGAAACAAGCTTTTACAGGGAACTGGCAGTTAAACACCAGCTTAAAGAACATGCACCAGGCCGATAAAGCAACAGCTCCACCACAAAAACAAGCAGCGGCCCATGTCGCGATCTCTCTCAGGCAGGACGTGCTGATGGGGGAGCCGCCTCCGAGCTGCTGCTGTTGAGCAGATCTCCCCAGGAACTCATTTCATGGCTTGTTTAGAGGAAGCGAAGAAATTGGATCATCTTAGTGGCTTAGAAGAACCGGAGGGATTTGCTCAATTGAGGTGAGGCATAGGTTGGTGACGGCAAGTAGAAAGCAAAGGGGATTTTTGAGTTTGTGGGAAAAGCTGCTTCCTGCTATGCTGTAAAGGGGCATTGAAAACAGCTGTGTGGTTTATGCAGCTGAGATGCAGCCACAACTCTGCAAGCTCCACGCACACACAGCCACTTGCACACCTTTCCTGCCGGGTGTTATTTCCTCCGAAGCCATGTCCACCCCTCGCCAGCAGGGTAAAAATCTTTAAAAGCAGTTCAAGGGGCTCAAGTTGGATCTGCTCCTACACGCGCTACCTGCGGAGCAGCCAGCTCATGTTGACGTGCAGAGTATTTGCCCCTGCAAAGTCACCTCTGGATGAGCTGGACACAGCCCCTTCCACAAGCCAAGAGCAGCTGGTGGGGAAGCGATCCGCTGCTGCTTTCCCTGTGCCGTCACCGCTTCTGCCCCGCAGGCTGAACAAACTGGGCAAAAGGAGAGCCAAGACCTTAGAAACCGGTTCACCCTTTTCAAACTTCGTCCACCACAGCATTTGGGGGGAAAAAAAAAAAAGCAATGAAACTGGACAGAGAGAGAGATAAAATGGGGAGAATAGTCAACAGGCTCTACTGGGGCAAGACCTGACCTTGGTATTAATACATAGGATCGGATATGAGGACCATGTATAAGTTGTCTTGAACTCAGCAGATGTTGGACCATGCCCACAGATAGCAACATTTCAGCAACCACTAAAACAGTTAAAGGACAGGCCGCCCGCTCCACGCAGTCGGCTAGATAACGCGGAAGGGCAGCTACAGGAGTACGCGCTGCTACGGAAAGTACATAAACTCCTTAGCAATCACATCTGCCTGTTTCAGACTGTAGCACTAGCTGTGCTGGCAGATGCTCTGCTGAGCAGGCTAGGAAGAATCATTAAACCCAGGCAGACCACTAGCCTCTTCAACGTGGCCATCAGCTAATGTTGCCCTGTGTTTTCGGTCAGCATGCTGGAAAGATACTCCCGCTGAAAGCTGTTATTATCAGTCTCGTGTGGTAGGAATTGATGGCAGCCTGCAAGGCTCTCAGGCTTTTCTAGGACAGCAGCCAGCTTCATTTCGGGTTTAAGACAGCCGGCGGAATGCTCTGCCTGGTCTAAGGAATCAGTCCCTCCCCTCAGATGCTCTACGTTAGGAGTAGTCCTGCTCAGTCACGCATGGCCGTGCTGCCCAAAACCTGTCTAAATAGAGAGTGACGACCAAGACTGAAACCAGTCAAATCAGGAACTTTCTAGTCCCACAAGAAAAAAAACAAGATTTCCGCTCCACCCTTATTTAGCACAGGCTGGACTCCTCACCTTCTGTTTGATGCTCTTGGTTGCTTCTAAAAGCCATTGTGAAAGGGACACGACCCATGGGACAGCAGTCGGCTCGGAGTAAAGCTACAGCGTGCGGCTGAAACATTCACACAGCTTGAGGCTGTCAAAAAGGGGAGACTGCATTCCTCACCCACACACGCCCACGCACACCCAGTTATTTGCCTCTTTTCCCCGTCTCCAGCCACCCTGCCTACCCCACACTAGTTAGTGTTCACCAGGGTTTCAACAGGCCAGTTCAGCTCATGACCCTAGCAGAAGAGGAGAAGGGAGCCATTTTTGGCCCGTTTCCAGGGTTGGCTTGGCCGATGGATGGATCTGACAAGCTCCAGAATCGGGTGCAGGGTGGGAGGGCAGCAGGTTGCTCCATCAGCTCAAGTGTTCAGGTTATGCCTTCATGCCGAGATGGCCGAGGGCTGCTGGCCAAGCAATGGGAAGCAGAAAGGGGAGAGACAGACACAAACTGCTTCAAATGCCACAGCCAGATCCTTGAGAGCTTGCATATACCCTCCCTGAAAGCAGAGGGTGCTTCCTCACACCTGCTGTGGCCAAGACGTTTGTTTCCCAAACTGCGTGAGCTAGAAATCCTGTTCCTAATTTCGTCCCTGTAACTTCCTGTTTAGACAAGCCATCTGAATTTCTGCTGCCTGTCATGATCCCACCAAAACACCTCCTCAAATGAAATTAAAGTTTCCAGCGTGTGTGTGTGTGTGTGTGCAAGCCAAGAAAGGAAAAAAACAACAAAACGGGAGGCAACCACAGCCTTGCTCATAGGGGTCGGTCAGCGCAAGCCTGCGATACGCTCCGATGGCAGCGAGGCACTGAGCACACTGCGGCAGGGGAGACAGCTTGCAGCCAGACATTCCTCAGACAGGGACTCGTGCCGAAACGGCGATGGCTGAACACCTAGGATTTGGCCAAGATGCCAGGACACTAAACAGTGAAGATGTTAAATCCGGCCCAAAAGGGAAGCGGCTGTACTGAGTTCTCTTACAGAGCATTCCTCCAGTCAGGAGGTGCAGATTGAGCAACAGGCTGACATCAGCTAAAATAACAGGATGGTGGAGGGAGCGGCTCAGATGCTAAACCATGCGGATGTTACTTAGGACACCGTGCAAAACGTAATTCCTGACTGGGAAGAAAAAGAAGCCAGAATTGCAGCATTCTTACTTAATCCAGGAAACTTTGCTAGTAAAGTTCAGCTGTGTGAACTGGCTCAGCATGACCACACAAAAAAGCTACCTGCCTTTTACCGGAATTCACAAGCGACTGCATCCCCAGTCACAGCGAGGCTTAACGAGCAGCGAAGACTGCCTGGCACAAGCAATTCCTACGTCTTTTCCTGCCCCTATAGCAGAGCTTCCCTGGAGAAGATGCTGTGTCGAGTCCAGGTCCTTGCCCAGCAAGGAGTACGCACTCCAGCCCTTGCTCACTCATTATCCCAAGTGCCTCACTTTCGGAAGCAAGGGGGAAACAGATTTGCCATCAAACCTCGTGCTTATTTAACTCCCACTCTTCTCATGCCCTTCTTTGATCAGTCAGTTCAGATCGCAGACAAGAAAAGACTGTCTCACTGCCCTGTTAAAAACAATTTTGGATTTAAGATACCCAGTGAGCCAGAACTGCCCATATATACTTTGCCAGCAATTCTGACTGGTCTAAACAGCAGACAAGTGATGTTTGCTAGTCCTGCTGTTGAGCCATCGAGTTGCATTCGGGCAGCACATGAGTCCCTACAGAAGATCTCCACTATTTCTCTACCTTCGGTATTTACCGAGAAGCTCACTTGTTAGAAAAGCCTGTGTTTACTCTCTGCTTTCTCCATCTTTCCATATACTTTGGAGTCACTAGGGTCTACCTCCCTCCCTGTAAATGTCAACACTTCAGGATGAACAGGGTGAACCGTGGTTGTCAGCCTAGTAAAGGAAAGAAGAACACTTCCAGTGTTTTCTCCTGAAAACCCTTCTCCTTTGCATCGTTAGCTTAGTCCTGCCTGCAAGGCCCTGTGTCATCCCAAACCTCCTCAGGTGGGAAGGGTTCAATACCTTCTTGCTCTGCTCTAGAGGCGAGAAAAGCAGCTGGATCCAGAAGGGGCTGAGCACAGGAGAAAGGAGTACTTCAACTCCTTCAGCCTAAACTGGCCCACGGTCACATCACGGTAACACAACCGCACAGAGGCCTACGATAACAAAGCTGACAAACTAGGAAAAGAGCTGGAAATTGAGGGGACTGAGAAGGAAGAAGGAAGGGGACTGAGAATCTGTTTTTACAGCCACGTCCAGTGTAAGAAACACCAGTGCATGGAGAGACTGAGGAGCAGGAAGAGCAAGTGACACCATCATTACTTCAGATCAACTGGAAACTTTCTCTTCTTGTACTAGAAGGCCTTCAGAAGTGCCTTCTTCCAGAAACAACCAGTAGGAGACAGTTCTACCCCTTTCCCCATATCACCCCCAACCACAATCAGGCACAGCTCTCTTTCAGTTTCTGCTTTCCTCTTAGGTGGGAGTACCAGGATTGAGCAACAGCACCAAAGCAACCAAAGCAAAAGCACCCAAACCCTAAGGGCTAGGAATTGGGAAGCGGACGCCATCTCTTCCTGACCAGCACATGACTTTTACTCATTTTCCTTCTTGAGAATGAGACAGCATTTACTTTTCAGGCAACGTGTTTTGTCTGACGTCTGCCATAACCAAACTAAGAAAGGCACTATGCACTTGCCAAGAGCAAATTTTAAAAAGCATCTTTTTTCATCTTTGAAAACTAGCGGATTGCCCCTGCATCATACCGCAAGGCAGCGGATATGTGAAAAGTTACAGCACTGAGCTTTAATTTAAGAGTGCAGTCGTCTTGCGAAGAACGCTGCCCTTCGCAGCTCTTTCTAGGAAGATTTCAGAAATTTTGTTAACGTTTCCATCTTGCTTACAGCACCAGGATTACAGTCAACAGCCAGCACAGTGAGAAGCTGGTCAGGACCCCCAGCACCCCTCCTCTTCCCATTTCAACACCTTCCCCCCAAAACACAGATTTAATAGAATTTGGGGGAGGGAGGAAGGACAACAGAAAGCTGCCAAGCACCAGTGGTGCCTTCCAGTATCATTACCATTTGCAGAGCTACCACACCTGCCTAATCCTGTCATCGTAAAGCAAGAAAGCTCATTTTCCCATAAGTACTTTCCACTTTGTTGGTCTTCATATACATTAGCTCTGCTCCCTCAAGCCGTACAACTGTGTCGTAACTCATCTGAGTCTTCTTTCCCTTAGCAGAACCAATCTGAGTGACACTTCCACCTCATCTGCCTGCCTAAGGCTGCCTGGAACATCAGGGCATCTCCCTGCTCTCGAGCCTACGCCAGCCTCTGACCCAGAGCTCCTCCGGCTCAGCGTGACCTCAGCTTGCCACCACAGCAAGCGAGCACGGCCTGCCAGCCAGCGGGGCCAAGGCAAGTCACTAAGCACCCAGCTGTCAGGACCAGGCAGCCACTTCAGTCCTCCTACAGGCTTTAGGCCTCTGGTGTCTGTGCCAGGGCGCCCCGGGGGAGGAAGGAAACAATCCGCAGCGAGAGAAGGAGGCTGGGTGCCGCACCGAACTGCCCCTCCCTGCCGTCCAGCCCTGCCGCTCGCCCCACTCACCCCCACGAGCGGCAGGGACGTGGGAGCCAGAAACCAGCACCCGCACCCACGGGACCAGGAGTGAGAGGGGCCAGGACAGCCAGGCGAGGCAGGCGGGAGCCACTCCAGCACCGGGCCTTGTCCCACCCCGGCACCGGGCCTTGTCCCTCCCCGGCCCCTGGTCCCGTTACCGGCCCAGCCACCAGGCCCGGCCCGGCCCCCCTCCAGTCAACAGCGGGGTAGCTCAGGCCAGGCCTGGGGCCCGGTACGGCGCTTACACGGCGCTGCGGCTGCGGGGCCGAGGGAAGGCGAGCGGGGGCCCTGGTGAGGCCGGGCCGGGCCGGGCCGCCGGAGCCTGCGGGGTCCCGGGCCTGAGCCCCGGCCTGCGCTGCCGCCGCGCGGGCCGCAGGGGGCGCTGCCGGCGGAGGAGCGCCCGGTTGAGCCAATCAGGGGGCCTGGCGGGCGAGGCGCATGCGCCGCTGCCCCGGAGCATGCTGGGAGATGTAGTCCCCGGCAGCGCGGCGGGAACGCGGAGCTGTGGCCTCCCACTACCGCTCTCAGCGGGGCCGCGTCCGCGGCCTGTGGGGACCCGCTGCGGCGCGGCGGGGTCCTGTGGCGGCAGGGAACCTTCCGGCGTCTCCCAGTGCTGCCGCAGGCTGCGCGGGGGAGCTGGGCTGCCCGCGGAGCGCGGCGGCGGTGCCGGGGCCCTGCGGGGTTGGCCCCGTGTTGCCATGGAGATGAGGCCTCCGTGTCGTGGAGTGATGACGTTGGCGCGGCGGCGCACGGCATGCTGGGAAGTGTAGGCCGGGGGGGCGGCGGCCGTGGCGAGGGCAGCCCCTCTGAGGGGAAAGGGGCTTACGGGTGCGCTGGTGCCCGGGAAGCCCCTGCCTGAGGTCGGGGAGAGAGGGCCGGGGGCAGCCGCCAGCTCCTGGGCTGGGTTCCGCAAGCGAGGGGGGCCTCAGCAGCGGCTCGCACGCAGCCAGGCCCCGGGCTGCGGAGCCCGGCCGGGGGGATGCGGCCTGCACATCGCAGGGACCCGGTGATGTTCGTCAGTAGTGCATGCAAACGAACGGCAGCCAGGATTTAACAAGCTCCAGGGTGAACATTTGCATGGTCCTGGGGGTGTTGGTCGGCAGCCGGCTGAGTACAAGCCAGCAGTGTGCCCAGGTGGCCAAGAGGGCCAATGGCATCCTGGCTTGTATCAGGAATAGTGTGGCCACCAGGACCAGGGCAGGGATCATCCCCCTGGTCAGCCCGCACCTCGAGTACTGTGTTCAGTTTTGGGCCCCTCACTACAAGAAGGACATCGAGGTGCTGGAGCGTGGCCAGAGGAGGGCAGCGAGGCTGGGGAAGGGGCTGGAGCACAAGGGGAAGATTCTGGAGAACTTCTGAGGAGCGGCTGAGGGAGCTGGGGTTGTTTAGTCTGGAGAAGAGGAGGCTGAGGGGACACCTTATTGCTCTCTGCAACTACCTGAAAGGAGGCTGTAGCGAGGTGGGGGTCGGTCTCTCTTCTCCCAAGTAATAAGTGATAGGACAAGAAGAAACAGCCTCAAGCTGCGCCAGGGGAGGTTTAGGTTGGATATTAGGAAAAATTTCTTCCCTGACAGGGCAGTCAGGCCCTGGCCCAGGCTGCCCAGGGCAGTGGTTGAGTCCCCATCCCTGGAGGTATTTAAAAGACGGGTAGATGTGGCGCTTAGGGCCATGGTTTAGTGGTGGCCTTGGCAGTGATCAGTTAATAGTTGGACTCGATGATCTCAAAGGTCTTTTCCAACCTAAACGATTCTATGATTATTTCCCTATTTTCGTTCACTTTGTGATTATAATCATTTCTGTGCTGGTACTCATCCTTTTGATTCTGTGAGCTACTAGCAATTCCAGACAGACCAGTCTAGCTCTGCCTCCGATTGTACTGTGGCTTCCTACACACCGTCTCACAGCGCCTTCCACAACTTGGTTTTCTCAGCAGCCTGAGCCAAGGTTCCACAGCTGGGCCATCTCAGAGATGGACCTTGGACTCCTGACACAGAGGGAGGTGAAAGCTGGGGAGAAGATGAAAGGGGGAGGGTTACAGAGAGACATTTACACCCTATGGGAGGGAGGTAAAGAGGAGCACGCTTGGCATACCTTCTTAATGGAAACTTCACCAAATACAATATGTTCCAACTTCACAGAAGAATTAAATTGGATCTTCAGTTTTCTGTTGCTGACATTTGTACTTAACAGCTGCACACACAAAATTTTCTCCCGCTAACCTAAGAAATGACCATTTTCACTGTTTAGAAAAACCCATGATTATGTATTTTTTTCATGGAGACGTGAAAGAAGATGAAGAAACCCAGGGCCAAGTCAAGTCGGTCTTCAGGAGGTACAGTTATTAGGAATCACAGAATCATTGGATTGGCAGGGATCTGAGGGAGTCCTCTGGTCCTGCCTCATCTTTACCTTGCCAGCCTGGCGGGGGGGGGCTGCTGCCATTCCCCATCTGCTTCACCACCGCTCTGCAGTAACAGGGGAACACAGCAGCATTTCTTGGGCTTGCAAAGGACGGCGTTAGGAAGCCCATAGAGTAGCTGCAGATTAGAGCGACAAGGAATGGGCAGGGGCAACTAGAAGGGCTCCTACAGGCACCAGCAAGTGGAAAGCCAACAAAAAAAGGGTCCGGTGCTGAAGTGACAGGAGCCGAAGCAGAGGCCCGCTGCACCCATGCTGCACCAGTATATTAATTAATATTTGTTTATATCGAATCCAGACACCAGTGCACTACAAAAGCATATCTTGACATCAGCGTGTTTTGCAACACTGCGACGCTGCCGATACCGTAACCATCAACAAGCATTTCGTAACACAGTTAAGCAGAAATATAAAAGCAATCATGCCGCCAGAAGGGAAACGAGCTTGCGGTAGAAAGGCAGAAACAGATTATGGAAAAACATACGCAAGTAGTAAAATCTTCAAGGTAAGAACACAAGATGAGAACAAGCATGAAAGATGCCTGGTGGGGGCAGAAGAGGCAGGAAGGATGGCTGGTGAAACTTGAACAAGTCCAGTCCTAAAAATAAAATAAACTATATCGTGAGCAGATGAGATTCCTCTCTTTCGGGAGGGTGTGGCAGAGCTGGCTGCCCCACAGGGAAGTCTTTTCCACTGTACAAAAGCTTTTAGTTTTCCAAATTTAATACACGTGATCACACCCATACGTAGTAGTCATCTAAAGTGGACTTTTCTTTAAAACATCTTGGTTGAGAGTTGTCTCAATAATTGTAAGCTGCAAAAATGTAACTTCCTTCTGCATTTGGGAAAGACTCCCTTTATGGGCAGTGAGGAGAAAGAGATCCTTCTGGGATGGGATCTGTCTGACCTGGGCTTCTGTTTTATGATGAGGTGAATCACTTTCTAAGTTGACTACTTTCTTCCAGTGATGACCAAATGAGCCTGGGAAGCTAGTTCAGGTGCAGATATTCCTAACAAGTCACCTACATTTAGTCAGATGGATCCCATCGTTTGTATTTTTATTGTGTATTGCACCAGAAACACACTGTATCTTTTTCACTTCTAAGAAAATCACTGAGAAAACATTTTTCTCTCTGCTGTTCTCCTTAGGGCATCCTTCACCAGTTTGTTTCTCAGGCTGTAAATCAGGGGGTTCAGCATGGGAAAGACGACAGTATAAAACGCAGGGATAAAATGCGAGTAGCTGGAGCTGGGCTGTAAATACGGGAAGAGGAGGGAGCCGTAGAATAACCCAACAGCCGTCAGATGGGAGGTTCAGGCGTAGAAGGCTTTGTGCCTGCTATCTGCCACGTGGATCCGGAAGGTGGTGCTGGGGATGCAGGCGTAGGAGACGACGATGGCCAGGAAGGTGCCGGTTTGTATAAAGCCGAAGAGGAGGACCTCCATGTGTGCGCTGGAGCAGGAGAGCTCCAGCAGCGGGGGAATGTCACAGAAGAAATGGTTGACCGCGTCGGAGCCACAGGATGACAACATGAATGCGAAAGATGCGTGCACCAGCGAGGTCAGGCCCCAGCTGAAATAAGCCCCAGGTACCATGGAGGTGCAGACCCTGCAGGACACGGCAATGGCGTAGAGAAGAGGATGACACAGCCACGTAGCAGTCATCAGCCATCACAGCCAAAATGAGGCACTCAGCATCAGCGAAGGCAGCAAAGAAACATCTGTGTTGCACAGCCAATTAAAGAAATGGTCTTCTGCTGTGCTAACAGATTCTCCAGCATCTTGGAAGCAACAGCAGATGAACAGCTCAGGTCTGAGAGAGAAATTGCTTCGGAAATAGTACATGGGGGTATGAAGGCAGGCATTGAGCTGGATGAGCACAATGAGGCCAGTGTTCCCCACCAAAACGGTGGCATAGATGAGTAGGAAGAGCCCAAAGAAAGATATCTCCACCTCCGCACGGCTGGTGAAACCCAAGAGAATGAACTCAGCGTGGTGCGGTTTTCTTCAGGCATTTCATTACGTTGTGTTTGGCTTCGTACACATAAAATTTGTCAGGGGAATCAGTCAATCCCAGCAGGTAAGCAATGCAGAAACACATTACAACCTTCGCAAGATAGAGGTAGTGGAAATGTAAGCATCTTGCCCAATATAAGGCGGGAAACCAGTGGTTTAGATGATGCCCGTTGAAAGGAAAGCTTAGGAGGACACTCAAAGAGAGCTTTACAAACACTTTATATGTGGAATTCCTTCCTGTATGTTCCATTCATATGTATATGAAATAGGACCTCAGATGGGGTGTTATTTAAGAGCTAGACCACAGTACAGGTATAGAAGAAATCTGGTATGATATATCACTTGAGGAGAAACATTAATTGACTTGAATAGCTGCTGCCCATTTACCTGTGTGAACTGTAGAGTAAGGAGTTCAGGCCAGGTTAATAATGACCTTTCTGAGTCAGCAGTGAAACTGAACGCTGGAAAAAGTGGATTGAAATGCTGGAACATAAGCAGATTTTTTTTTTTTTTTTTTAGACAAAAAGACTAAGTAGTTTGGAACAAACACAAATAGTTGAGTTTAAAATGAAATTAAATGTTGCATCTCATTCTGGGATTTCTTACAAAGTATTTTGCGGGTTTATTTTCCTGAGGCTGATTATTTGTTAAGCAATTGATCAAAAGAAAGCCATGATTTTTTTTTTTTTTAACTGTTCAAACACAAATATTTTTAGATTTTCCAAGCAATTTTCCCCACATTTGGGGGGGGGGGGGGGGGGGGCCTAAAACTATTAATTGAATTTGAATTAAACTCAGTCCCCTAGAAAATTAATTCTGGGTATTAATTTTACCTTTCCAGAAAAAGTGCATCATTAAACTTAACTTTGCAAAAGTTAAGACATGTTTCTGCTGATGCCAGTAAAAATTCTAGGCAGGGCAGATATATCTTGCTCACCTTTACAGTTACAGGAAATAGAAGGATTACAAAATGACATCTAATAAAATAACTGCTAACACAGGTCAGTTAGCATTGATGTTTACAGAATTATCCATGTGGACAAAGGCACAGACAAACCAGAAATGTCTCTGTTCCTGAAAAAGTAATAATCTAAGCTGACTCGGTCGGGATAGGATAGGATATAGGTGGTTACAGTAGAGCCTGGGGGTTCAGAAAGGAGGACTTCAGTTCCCAGCGGTGTTTCCAGGTGCTCTGGTTGCAATGAATCTCACCTGTATTTGGCTGTCTAAAGGTTGGTCTGAGTGCATCATCTTCGGTTCCAAAGAGCAACTCATCCCATCGTAAAATAAGTTTCTAAGGAAAATGGCACATATTGCTTTCTGCAGGTCTCTCCCTCCCTATGCCGACTATAAAATAAGCCCAGACAGCTAGGTTAGGCTTGCGTAGCTCAATTTTATGCTGCTGAAATTATACAAAATGGATCCTATCCGTCCTATCCCCATACCCTGTCTCTCAGCGCTTAGGCAGAACACAGCTTGAAGCTCCGGGGTACGAGTTCACAGATGACACCCCTGAGGCAAGACCCTAGATATTGACGAAGGCAATCACGTGGGAGGGAAGCAAAACACCGCAGCAGAACTGATTTTTATTTCTCCCATTTCAACAAACTGTCTATGAAGAGATGGGAAAGCTCCAGAGAGGCTTCCAGTAGCTTCTGATGGATGCATTTGGACCTTCTGGAGCTCTGGGCAGGGGCTAAACCATGACACATGACAGGGATGTAATGGATGCTCTGGTCTGGGCAAGGAGTGATGTGGGAAAGGCCCTCCAGAAGAAAATGGGAAAATTGCTGTGTTTGGATTGTTATTCATTTCTCTGCTCTTTCATTTGATATGCTTGGTATGGGGTTCATCACAACTTAATTAAAAGTTACTTGTCTAAGCCTAACTTCTAGGCTACTCCTGTGGTCCGTGTAGAGAAATAATCACTCAAATCCTAGAAAAAGCCCAGAGCACAAACATCTGTATATAGGCTGCTGTGGACATGGCTTATCTGAGTTCAGGAGAGGACTGCGTATCTCTCTTCTGATCCAGTTGTGCTTTCAGGGACCGGTTGTGTGTCCAGTATTAATCAACTATCTCAGATGACTACAGACTGCAAATCAGTAAAAATACATCTTAATGGTCCAATAAGGAAGACTGCCAGCGTTGTAAACTATCCTTAGGTTGAATAAGGAGAATGCGGACTGGAATTCAGCCTGCACGTGTTGGTATTGTTTCACGAGGGCCAGGAAAAACTTGAAATCACGGTTACCCTCCCATCGAGTCAGCTCCTTCTAGTTCTCTTATATAGGCTGACGGTTTCATGAGGCCAGCAATCCTCTGCTGCCTCTTGCTCCGTATGACCCCATGACTTAGCGGATCTGTGGCCAGAGAGAAAATGTCATCTACGCAAAAACAACACAAAAAGAAAGCTCCAATTTATTATCAAAATAAATGATAACATTACCTAGAGAAGAATACAAATGCTCTGCTTATGTTCTGGAGGGTGGTTTTGTTTTGTTTTTTTGTCCTAATGAGCTCTGTGTTCACGAACCAAAGACCTCAGCAGCCTGCAACCATTGCATCACTCAATGGGGTCCCTCTAGGCCACGTACAGCCCTTAAGGGAAGCTGATTGTGAAGACCTTGCCGTTCCCCCGCTGACTGCGCGTACCGTCTCGCCCGTAGCCACTGCCAGCCGGGGAGGGGCAGAACGTGCCAACAACTTACTTGATCCTGTAGCCAGAGCTTCTCTAAGTGCCATTGCATGTCCAGCTTTCCAGCAGCATTTGTTCCTGAGGAAAAGAAAGCATCATTTTTAACATTAATTTCCAAGGTAGGAAACATACCCATAGCCTGAAATATTATTAAATCTGGCAGTCTTAATTGTGTCACTGTTTTATTCTCTATCCTTACTCTATACTTTAAATCTTGCACAGGGAAAGCACATAATTGCAGTCTAAACTTATATACACAACAGTAAAAAGAATAATTAATGAATTTTCATATAAGGAATGCTGAAAATAAAGTCTACAAAAAAAATAATGCAGTCATAGAGAGGAGAATTGTTTTGACCTGAGCTGGATGACAAATCTGTGGTTACAGCAGATGCAGGGTTGGTTTAAGTCTTAAACATGTGTTTGAGTCTTAATCTCAAACCACCAAAATCCACAGGAGTTCTAACACGGGCTTAATGAGCACTGAAATGTGGGGTTACAGCAAAAGAAGAATCATTTAAACAGCAGCAGCTTGTCATACAGACCATGGCGTTGGTCGCTACAAACAGTCCACGTGTCTTGTCTAGAGTTCCCTATAGCACAGAAAGTTATTAGCAATCAAGCTGTTGGGCTCTGCAAGTTGCTGCTAATCAGCTGGACTACTGTAACTGTCTGAAAGTTATTTACTCTCAATACAATGCAAATAGCAACAGCTTAAAAGATATTTCGATCATTCAGTTGTTTCAGTAAGCTCCACCTCGCAAGCTGAAGCATTCACTTAATACACCTGCAATTAACAGTTCTCATTTTCTACAGAACCCTAAACAGAAATGTCCAAACAAGACCACAACCTGAAAACAAGAGAGGCATTGTTCTTGAAGTCAACGTTTTAAGAGAAGTAAAAAAAGGTAATTATGAGGTTATAGTGTTCTTTCCTTTGTTTCACCCACAGACGTGCTGTTATTTAACATGCCTGTAAAGACTGATGGTCCCATTTGTCTGACTCAATATTATCCCCTACAGAGATAGGCTTCTACAGTTTATTTAATCATTGTGTGCTCTTTATAAGCAGTGGTGAGAAACCGGCACCTCTAAGAGGCAAATCATATCACCCCAAAGTAAGCAGGCATTTTAAGTAGCTTACAGGAATTTTGCCTTAAATTACCTGCTTCTTTTCTGTGACTGCAAATGAAGCCTTGAATGGCTGCCTCAAATGTAGCTGTCCACCTAGGAAGGGGGTAACGTCAGGCAAGATGGATTCCGTCTTCAGTGTCAGCTCCTATGTTTCTTTCAATTTATTTGCAACTCCTTTCTTAACGTTGGCCAAAACAAGTGTGATTTTGTCAGGACAGACATACAGACTTTCCTCCTGCCATTAGCATGAGCTGGTTCAGGGACGCAGGGCAAGGTCCATGACTACACTGGCCCTGTTTTCTTCTTTGAATTGTTATGTTTGGAATCAGCAAGTAAGTTTTAATGAACTTATCTGCTTTTTAACAAACTGCTTTTCTACATCGATTTTTTTTTTTTTTAATTTGGGGGTATCTTCCTATTGAGGATTTCTCCTCAGAACTGCACTGTCCAACTTAAATGTCATCCTTAGAAGCTGAGAGCAATTTATTACTCCACTATTTAAGAACAACAGACCAGATAACCAGAATCATCCCGTTATTCTTCTTAGGCACCATGGACACGGATAAGCATTTGAGAAAATTTAACAATAGAACTAAGCAGGAAATATTAAAAAAAGATCAGAATGAATAGCAAGGTTCTTCTCTTTCCTGGAACAATCTCAGCCACGGAACAAAAGTAATCCCTCTTTGAGAGTGCCATTACAGAAGTGCTAAAGGGATAATAAACAGCTTCTCAAGAGAATCGAGTTAAGCACCCAGTTCTTGCATACTAACAGACAGCTAGGTTTCCAGTAAAATAAAGCAGCATCCAATTTTCTTCTACTACTTTCCTGCCCAACGTTCCCAGCATCGTTAGGACTTACTCTTCTATCCAGAGTTGTAACTTATTTGTCGTCTTTGATTTTTCTCCCTCTTGAAAATTCAGGTTCATTAAGGGAATGGTCGGAAGAAACAAGACAACTGTCGATGAGTTCATTCTCTTGGGAATCACAGATATTTGGGAGCTGCAGGTCATTCTCTTTGTGCTGTTCCTTCTGATCTGTGTCACCTCATTGGTGGGGAATCTGGGCATGATTGCATTAATCAGGCTTGACTTTCGACTCCACACCCCCATGTACTTCTTCCTCTGCCACCTCTCTCTGGTGGACATAGGTAATTCCTCAGCGGTTGCTCCCAAAATACTAGTGAGCTTCTTTGAAGAAAGGAAAACCATCTCTCTGCCAGGGTGTGCAGCCCAGATGTACTTTTGTGGAGTCTGCATCATCACCGAGTGTTACCTGCTTGCTGTGATGGCCTATGACCGGTACATGGCCATCTGTAACCCTCTGCTCTACGTGGCCACCATGTCTCAAAAGGTTTGTGTCCAACTGGCTGTGGGATCCTACATAGTAGCGACTGTGAATGAAATAGTTCTTGTCAGCTCAGTGTTCAATTTACACTTCTGTGGCCCTAATGTCATCAATCACTTCTTCTGTGACATTCCTCCGCTCCTGAGACTGTCCTGCTCCAGTACGACTGTCAACGAACACGTGCTTTTTACCATTGGTACTTTTATTGCACTCAGCACTTTAGTATTCATTGTTGTCTCTTATGGTTCTATCCTTACCACTATCCTGAGGATCCGCTCCTCAGAGGGCAGGCACAAATCTTTCTCCACCTGTGCCTCACATTTGACATCAGTCTCAGTTTTTTACGGGACTCTGATCTTCATGTACCTCCGTCCCAGTTCTAGCTACTCCCTGGACCAGGACAAAGTGGTGTCCATTGCCTACACCCTGGTGATTCCCATGCTGAACCCCCTGATCTACAGCCTGAGGAATGTGGAGGTGAAGGATGCTCTCAAGAGACTCCTAGAAAAAGTTCTTGTTTCCTTTAGAAATCAAGCTGGTAAAGAGGTGGCATAAACTAAGCAAAATAAACTTGGACATTCTCGAATTTCAGTCTCCATTTGGCTGCTGACCATTTAAAACTAAATACAAAAAGAAGATAGCAATCATGAGCAACCAAGTGCTTGGGTCGTTGCTACAAGATACAGCGAGCCACTGCTTGCTTTCTCCTCTGTCAGGGTGTAGCTGTACTGTCCGATTTTACCCTTAAATCCACTAATTATAGTCAAAGCCTCACGTGCACTGCTTTCCCACATGCCACCCTCTGCTTTAAAGACTTGGCGTTTTGTGTCACTCCCTAAGGAGCTGCATTTTTCAGATTGAGAAGCATCCCTCGCATTATTTAGTTCTTCTGGGAGATCTTCAAGAGGGAATGATGGGGCAAAGAGGAGATCCAGGTCCTCGTGGATGTTTGCTAAGAATAAACCTGGGCTAATGTGTTTGAAACCAGGAACATGTCCAATTGGCAGTGTAGTCCAAGTTTGCAGAAGCCAGGTTTAACATTACTAATGAGCAGTGCTGTTTTAAGATCAAATAAATGAATGCTACATATGTGCATTCCCCAGATAGGGTTCAGCCATCAGACACAGCTTGATGCAATCAATTCTGTGTGACATCTTCATATGACCCTATGCTGATACAGAAAACCTATCTATTTTTAAAAGAGAAAACAATAAAATTTGCAAGTCCCAGCTGTGGATTTAAATAGAAAGTGTCATCTACGGCGATGGATCACCACTCACAAATATTTATTCATTAGCAGAACCAATGCCAGACCACACCACTGACCACCAGCTGAAGCCTGTAGGAGCAGCAGAGAAAAAGAGAGCTTTTGTCTCAAAATGCTTGTGGGGAAGCTCTTTCCATGTGCCACACTTAGGAAAAATTGCCTCAGGAGATGCATATTTCACCCCTTTAATAATGAAGTGCTCAGAGACAAGTAAATATAAATCGCCCATTTCCCTGTTAGATACACAAAATTAAGAGCATGCATCTTAGCCGTGCAGAAACTGAGTGGTTCAGACACACCTGCAACACAATGTCCATCTTAGAACAGCTGTTTGGGAGGATGACTAGTCCCTAGCCTGACGTCAGGCTCACTGACCAGACCATGAAAAACCCCTGGACATAACAAGTAACAGTGAGGAACTGTCGAATTAGCAGCACCATGATGGATAGCCAGATTTCATCAGTGGTTAGGAGGGCACCAGAGGTGCTAGAGATGGGCAGACCTCACAGAGGGTTGAAGGGGAAGCGCTGGGCACCCTTTGGGGAGCAGACCCCCACAAGGCCAGCAGCACCTAGGAACCATACCAGAAACACCACGGGTCTAGTTTACCTGGGTATCAGGAATAGCAAAATCAGGTGTGAACGTAGCAAAACTGGAGTAAACGTGGGGAAGCGATCAGGGTGGGTCATTTTTTTGGGAGGAAACAATGATGGAAAAACGGAGGTATCATGGCTGATGAGCAAGACCAAGGAGGGGACAATGAGAGACGGGAGGTGTTAAAAGGGGCTGGTGGCCTCTAAGCAGACTGCTGGTCAGTCTGTTTGTCTGGCCAAGCCCTGTGCTTGACCACCACAGCTGGTCCCATCCTCTTATTAAATCATATTCGCAATGACGAGCTATGTATTTGTGACTACTTCTGCCAACAACGGGGTTTTAAAGCCTAGAAATTCTTTTGGGGAAGAGATGCGACTACATGGCAGGTATAAGCAATGCAATTATTTCACCATAGTCAGCTGGGACATCAAACCGAATGAAAATTTTCTATCCACATGGCCACGCAGAGACAGCAGAAAATGCGCACACCTAGCAGAATGAGAGCTCCTAGTCGCTTCTGCCATATGCGATAGGTTAGGAACAGAAAGAAAATAGCTTCAAGGGGAGATGAGGCAGAACATCGGAGTCTGGCCCTAAAAACAAGAAGTTTCGTGAAGAAAAAGGAAAGGGGTTTAATATTGAAGATAGTCAGGGCTATTTCATACCTGGGCTAGACAGGCTGAGAAGCGTCTTCTTTCAGAGTCCAGGGAATTTTAGAAGTAGAGGCGTGTTCCTGCAACGTATCTGCATGGCTCCTGTCAGGGAGCTGCAAGGACCAGCTGGTCCCCAAGGGACGGGGAGCGAGGAGCTACGGAGCACCCCAGGGCAGGCAGCACCTCAGTCCTGGGGGACAGACCTGCAGGGGCTGAACACAGCAGGCAGAGCCAGGGACTGGCAACGGGGTCCATCAACAGCCACAGCAGGCAATGACCTCGGTGCAGGGCCCATCCACAGTGTGCCATCAGGAGCAACGGGGTTGGAGACAAAGCTGCAGTCTTCATCTGAGGTCCATCCAGGAGGCAAAAACACAGCTGCAGCCAGACATGCCTACTGTAGAAGGATAGATAGCCCTAGACTGAGCTTAAATGGGGCTTCTGGGCCAGGGGCATGTGTGTGGAGTGGTCCAGGTGAGGCTGGTCAGGGCCATTAAGTCCTATTAGTGCCCTCAAGGCCCTGGCAGCTTCTAGGTGGAGTTGGGAATTAGTAGCAGGAAGGCTGAGTTGTGGCTATGAATTAGCAGAATAATACTAGTGAGAGGGTGAATCTCTGTAAGAGGAGTGATTCTTTTGGAGAAGTTGAGGAACTCATTAAGACTCCACTGATAAGGGCTGTCCTGTGCCATTTCACCCCTCCTTTTCCTTTCCAAGTTGAAAGAACTAAACACAAACCTCACTTTCTGAATCAGCTGAAATACCCGCTTTACGTGATAGTAAGTTTTCAAGAATCCACAGCTTCCCAAGCAGAGGAAATACAGTTTCTAATAGATGAAGATGCAAAGTACTTAAAGGGCGGCTACAAAGAGGATGGAGGTTCTCTCTTCACAAGGAGCCATATGGAGAAGACAAGGGGCAACAAGTACAGGTTGTACTGGGAGAGCTTTCATCTCGACATAAGATAGAAATTTTTTACAGTAAGAACTATTGTTCACTGAAACAACGTCCCCAGGGACGTGATAGAGCCCCCATCGCTGGTGGTTTTCAGGATACAGTCGGACAGGGTGTTGGACCAGAAGGTTGGACCAGTTGGTCTTTCGAGGTCCCTTCCAACCTGGGCTGTTCTATGGGGATTGTATGAAGAGCCACCAAAATAATAAACACCACTCCCTGTGTGTGCGCATATGTATGCGTGTGCAGTCCAAGGGGAACGACAGTTATGTGTTAGTCTCCTTATTCTCCGTGTTTATGTTGGCTCTATGGGTCGCATTGTGCCTAAACAGCTCCCCTCGCATATTGTAAAGAAGACTTTCAATGGAAAACAGCCCCCTCCGAGGAAACAAGGTATCTTAGCGGAACATCATTAGATTTACTCAGCTGCTTTCTGCAGCAGGAGTCGGGTTTGAAGTTTTGAAAGTCCTCGATTCCAAATTTATGATGCTCCATGGGTGTAAGGAAAGTATCCACCATCTCTGCACATAACTTTGGGCAACCTGATCTCATGAAAGATGTCCCTGCCCGTGGCAGGGGGGTGGACTAGATGATCTTCACAGGTCCCTTCCAACCCAAACCATTCTGTGATTCTACAATTCTAGCTTTTGTATACAGAATTTTAAAAAAATACAGAGGAAAGGGAGGAGAGAATGACACTGAAACACTGAATGCTAACCTTTTTTTGATCCCCAAAGTCTTGGGAATTTTAAAGCCAGAACTGTAGCCTAACCCGAATTTCACAACTGGATAGTATTTTTAAAGGAGAAAAATAAATCATTCACAACCTCTTTTGTGTTGCACATTTTCATATCTGACAGCACCGTACAAAAGACAGATAGGAAAATCTGCCTTGTTTGCATTGCAAACAGTGAAAAACCACAGATTAATAATATATTTGAATTTTGCTTAAGGAAAAAAACCCTTTTTTTTTTTTTTTTTAAGAAACGCCTTCTCCACAGCAAATATGGAGAAGTGAGAAAACAGACGAATGTTCACAACTTAACCATGTTCTTGTGCACCGGTTCTCCATTTTGGCTAGCATACACTTCGTAAGAATACAGGGTATTCCTATGAGAAGTGAATTATGTCGGTGATTGTCGGAGTGGCTCAGGAAGCATATTAAGCCGTCTGCAACTGGTCTATATGATTATATTAAGCAGTAAAAGTCAACGGCTTTGTCGAGGTTTCAGTTGAAGTTCACTAGCAATAGACACGTGAAATTTTTTGGAAGGCACATCAGGAATTCCAGAAGTCCTTTATCTTTAGGAATAGATAGATGAAAGTGGTTCATTTTCATCCCTCGCTGGTTATATGAGATAAGCCAGCTATGCAAACAGGCGAAGTCTGATCTTCAGTAGCAGATGTGAAGTGCAAATGCACAGGTGATGATTAGTACGGGGATTTCATTGATACAGGGTATTTTTCTTCACTTTATTTGGACTCCCCCATATTTTATTCATTTACAGGGACAGCTGTATACAATTAGAGGGGAACTCATTCCAGAAATTCAGCTTCCCCTCCCAGCATCCTGGTGTCAAGAGCATGTCAGAGAAGACTCAATTTGTAGAGATGTGAGTGAGCAACTGCAGGGAAAGACTGGAGATTCTCCTGAAGCAGCAGAATAAAAAAAGATCACCAACCAGAGCTTGCCAACATTTTTCTGCCTGTTCCAGCTGGCCGCTGGGTGATGGTGCTGCCTGTACTCCCACCCTCCTGTTCCACCGGTCAGAACATGAGAATAGCTCTGCGGTGTGAGACGAGGCAGCCCAGGGGTATCGATTTCTGACGGCAGCCAAAAATAGATGTTCAGAGAAAGAGTATCAGAAATGGGACGAGTATATTAAGATCCTTCCCTGTTACAATATTTCCAGCTCTGGCAAAGAAAATCACAGCTGTCTGGCCGAGCTCCCTCTTTCTAGTGTTGTAAGCTAGTGGGCACAAGAAAAAAGAAGAACATCTCGTTTTTGAGGAACACTTATGGATGAGCACCTAGCTCCAGGAGGGAGTACAGCTGGTGATCTCTCCTCAGAGATGAGTACACCTCTTTATCCTGGCTGAAGATGCTTCTGTTCCTAAGGGAAGCAGGTCCAAAGCGAGGTCTCGCTTCCCCTCAGGCCTTCAAAAGTTTGAACGAACCTTTGGCACACCTCATCCAGCACTGACACCTCATCAAAAACATGTCCTGGAACAAACCCAGTCACTGAGCGCAGATTTTTGCAGTTCAAACAGCTGAAGTTAAAAAACCCAAACATATTTGGTGAATCCAGTGCGGTTCCCTCTTCTTGAGGTGTCCGTCTTGGGTCCAGGCAGATGGGAAAGAGATGAATACGGTGCTAGGGGAAACTCTCTAGACCATCCATTTCACCACTGCCTTCCCACTCCACCAGCCCTTGGGAAGTCATTTCACCAAATATAGGTATTTATCCTCCTTTTTCCAAACAGGGAGATCAATCGCTCTCCAGAAATGCCGATTCCTCTGAGCTGAATACGGAGGAAGCGTTATTTCCCTTGTGCTCTGAAAATGACTATTTTCTGTTGTTAACTATGCAGAAAGTTAGTAGCTTAGACCTAGATAACTAAATTTTGGACATCTGAGGAGGATTTGACCTTATGAGCTGTATCAGATTCTGCATCTCCTGATGTCTTCAGACCAAAATTGGAGTATGAGTGTGTTTCACCCTCACAGAAGTCATTTGGCTCAAAATAAGAATAACTGGATAAAATTTCACGTTTATACAATCCTCTAAAAATCCCACAAATCCATTAAAATATTTGGCCTCTTGAGATTTGAAGTGCAACATACGGTTCACCAAGTCTTGAACAGGCAATTTTAAAAACTTTTACCAAAACTACAATTGTTTATGACTTAAATACTTAAAATCATACTTGGGCTTGTGCTTACAAGAAGTAATTGCAATGCTACCTCTGGGACCACTTCCCTTTGGCATTTAAAATTGGTTATGGTGTCTCAAAAGGGAAATTTTGAAATGTGATTTCAATTCCTCCACTACTTTGCTATCGCTTTGAATGAGTTAAATCTTTGTAAAGGACTAAGCCACTTGGCATTTATTTCTTACCTAAAAATATCCAGCATTACCGGAGACTGGACAAGGGGTGTCTGCAATTTTCTTTTGTGTATTCTGCTAGCAGTATTCCTGTTATTGGATGAGTTTCAACCTTCTTGCAGATCGGACGTTTTCAGGTACAGAAAAAACATTCTTTAATTTTACAAATCTTGAACAGAGATATGTCAGCATGATTTCAAGGTAATTTAGTCTATACGAGAATTTATATAGGTCCAAGGCATGTTTGCTGATAGCTATGCCGTGATAAGATAATGGTTTCTCTAAGAAACCTTTTAACCATGAGCAAAGCATTTAGCTTATTTTTGTCTACTTTTTTGCACCTCTAAAACATAAATGACTCTCATCCTTCAAATGGCTTTGAAATCAAAAGATGTAAAGTTCAGAGCTTGTGCTATCTACTAATGCGAATAATATAAGGAGATGATTTGGAGAAGGAGGTAAGTGATCTAGAAGCACAGACCTCAAGTCCGTGGAACTTCTTGTGAGCCACTTGGGTCTCGGATACTCCAAAGTAGAAAACTAAATCCTATAGAGAATCCCACTCTAGTTATTTATACTGTTCTTGTGGTTTAACCCCAGCCAGCAACTGAGCCCCACACAGCCGCTCGTTCGCTCCCCTCTGGTGGGATGGGGGAGAGAATTGGAAGAGTAAAAGTGAGAAAACTGGTGGGTTTTAATAAGGAAATGTCTTAATAAAGACAGTTTAATAGGTAAAGCAAAAGCCGTGCACGCAAGCAAAGCAAACCAAGGAGTTCATTCCCTGCTTCCCATCGGCAGGCAGGTGCTCAGCCATCCCCAGGAAAGCAGGGCTCCGTCACGCAGAACGGTGACTTGGGAAGACAAACGCCATCACTCCAAACATCCCCCCCCTTCCCTCCTTCTTCCCCCAGCTTTACATGCTGACCATGATGCCATATGGTGTGGGGTAGCCCTTTGGTCAGCTGGGGTCAGCTGTCCCGGCCGTGCCCCCTCCCAGCTCCTTGTGCCCCCCCAGCCTCCTCGCTGGTGGCCTTGACTCTGTGTAAGCACTTCTCAGCAATAACTAAAACTTCCCTGTATTATCAACACTGTTTTCAGCGCAAATCCAAACCATAGCCCCACACTAGCTACTGTGAAGAAAATTAACTCTGCCCCAGCCAAAACCAGCACAACTGTAGACAGAGGAAATTTCCCTTCTCGCTCCCAGAGGCTTACAGTTTTCAGATCCTGAAGGATGTTTTTTAATGTGGTATGATATTCATCAAAAACATTACCACAACTGGTTTATTGAAGGCAAAATTTAATTGTTCTTTGCCTATGCCATGTAGTTATGTAAATTATAAATGCCTAAACAGAATCAGAAGTTGAATGTAGCTGTTTATGTTGGCACAGGCTTTAAAATGGTTGTGCGTATATGTGCTTCAATGAGAGAAAGACGTCTCTCGTAAGAAAGATGCTGAATTTCATATGATTCAGGTTCTTATAGTTGACGTTGTAACTGATAGAGTCCACCTAGTCTAGAGAGTTCATGTCTTGAATCAGAATTGGATTAATCTCTTTAAACATCAGGGATCAAACCCATCTCACCAAAATTTAGGTCTTTACATATGAGCTGATTGCCACATTTGCACAGGTGCCAGTGAAAAGCTAGTTGACGCAGTCGATAAAAGTCTTCTGCAGCTCTTTTTTCTCAGATGTGCTTGTCCCGTACAGATGTCTTGGATACCACAGTGTACGTAAAATGGCAAGAGGCAAGGATGCTTCGGCATCTTAATCCTTCCTTTCAAGTCAGGAGGGATGCATAATTGCTAATTCAGGTTGTGAGAGTCTGCTTGGTCTTAAAAACACAGGATAGGATTCAGTTTCAGGTTAAGGCATCAGATTTAGGCATCTACATATAAACATTTATATGTAAGTTATACATCTAAATTTGTGTCATGAGTGAGGAATAAACCAGGTGTCAAGGTTAAGTCCAGAAGGCTACTCAGGTTCTTGGGAACAGCTGAGACGTTGAGATAGCTAAAGTTATCACCTACTAGCTACTAGTCATCTGAATCGCCCTTTAGAGTCCATTGACTGTATCAACTAGGCATCCAAATAATTTGTTCAGCCGTAGCAGTCTGGTACCACTTGAGACATCCTGGTGTGACCTGTCATTTGTCCAATTTTCATTCCAGAGGAGCGCAAGCCCTCCAACATCCCTGCATCAAATATGACAGCCGCCTTCAGATGTCTCAGATACCCTACAGCATATCAAGTGACATTTATTAGTGTCTTCCACAGCATTATTAATGTAGGCATTCCGCTACTCTCCTTTTACTGCAGGATCCAGCCACTGTGACCACATACTACTCAGAAATTTAATGTCATAGTAAAGCCTTAAAACATCTTAGACAATACCGCGTAAAGACAGAACATGAACAGTAGGTGCTATAATGATGAGAATGCCGTAAGATCCTAGATATACGTTAAGGTGGTTGGACATATTTAATTTGTTAGATGTGGTCTGTGTGCTGAATTTGGACTTTATTGCAGGAAAAGGATACAGGTCTATGGATATTTGTCCAAAAGAGCAGATCTGTGTCATAATGAGAGTGTCTGAAGGATTGTTGCACTCCAGAAGTCTGTTTCGTGTTTCTTCCCATGTTAGGAAAGGATATCGAGAACTGGGATTTTAACACATGGTCTTTTGATCTAACATTGAATTTTGATTTTCTAAAGAAGATGGTAAGTCTGTTGGGCATTAAAATGTGTATAAATTAGGCATTCTTCTGCTAAATCTGTGTAATTAGGCCACAACCAACATGAGCAGGGGTTCAGCTAAATGCACCATGAGAAAACTTTCTCAACATTTTCTCATTTCTCTGGTCATCATAACCGATAATATAAAATGGATGCCATGTTGTGTCTGGTACAGTATTTTCCATGGCAGATTCTCTCCCCGTCAGAGAAAAATATAGGCTCTTGTCACACTTACCTTGCAACACATTTGAGTTGACTTTGTTACTATTTCTTATCTTGACAGTTAAACCACTGGACTAATAATGGCCAGGGAAAACCAAAGCGTAGTGACAGAATTCATCTTTCAAGGCCTTTCCTCCCAGCCAAGGACACGGACTGTTCTTTTCATAGTGTTCCTGGTTTTTTATCTGTTCACAGTTGTTGGGAACATCACGATCGTTACGGTGATCAGAGCTGATTGCCAGTTGCAGTCACCCATGTACTTTTTCCTTGCCAACCTGTCCTTGTTGGATATCTGCTACGTCTCCAGCAACATCCCCCAGATGCTACTGAACTTCCTGACCAAGAAGAGGACCATCTCCTTCTCTGGATGTGCTGCTCAGATGTATTTCTCTCTGGCTTTTGGCATGACAGAGTGTGTTCTGCTTGGGGTCATGGCCTATGATCGATATATGGCAATATGTCAGCCCTTGCGCTACACCACTGTCATGAACAGGAAGGTTTGCATTCACATGGTCGTGGCTTCCTGGACTAGCAGCCTGCTGTGCTCCATGGTCATCAACAGCCTCACCTTGCGGCTGCCCTTCTGCGGGCCTGACATCTTGAACCATTACTTCTGCGAAGTGCCAGCAGTGCTGGCCTTGGCCTGTGCCGACACTGCCCTCATGGAGTTGGTCATCTTCATTTTCAGCATCCTCATAGTCTTCATCCCCTTTCTTCTGATCATCACCTCCTACGCCCATATCCTTTTCACCGTCTTGAAGATTCAGTCTGCCCATGTGCAATCCAAGGCCTTCTCCACCTGTGGATCCCACCTGATGGTGGTAACCATATTCTATGGGACAGCCATCTTCATGTACATGAATCCTATGTCAAGGCCTCCACAGGACAGGGACAAAGTGGTTGCAGTGTTTTACACCATTGTAGCCCCAATGCTGAACCCCCTCATCTACAGCCTCAGGAACAAGGACATGAAGCGTGCCCTGAGAAGGGCAATGAATAGACCCAAAGCCCTGTTTATTCAAAGGCTTTTCAGGGATTGGTAGTATTGCATGAGTTGAAACAATACTCAAATGTGATTATTTCTCTACCTGCAATTGTCTGAGACTTATTTTTACAGAGACTGAGCTGAAATCATAAACATACTTAATTCAACAGCACCTAAACAAAAAGACCTTGCATACAAATAACTTTCTAAATAACATTTGGGATTTGGCCTAAAACCCAGGGGCTAAATAAAGACATTGCGACTTCAGCCTGCCTCACTCTGGCAATTCATTTAACATAGAAGTGGAAAACGCCAAGAGCATCCTGACAAGAAGGAAAGAAAGAAGAAAAAAGAAAAAAATAGGTAAAGAACTGTGAGAAAAATTAAGTGCGTCATATAAAGCTTAAAATGTATTTTGCTTCTGAAGGGTTTTGTAATTAACTTCGGAGCATGCAAACATTGAAGTTACGTTGCAAACATGAGCTGCTACTGTGATTTCTCTTCAGACCTGAAGATTTCTCAACATCTGTTATGTTGGTTAGCAAACAAAACTGCCATCTTCTCCAATAAAGGGTGCAGTTGTTTGTAACTAATATTTATCCCCTTGCGCTGTGAGCTTTTTCTCAACCCTGTTTCCGTAACCCGCTTTGCTCCCTCTGTAACTGATTTCTGCCCCTCTGAATTCCAACTTCATTTCAGTCCAACTCTGGGTCCTCACGGGCCAAGATCCTTCGATTTTATTTTGTCACGTGGACAGCTGACAGTAGATTATTTTGTTTTCTGATTTGAGTAAGGCGTAATCAGACATGAATGTCAGAGAGGGGTTTTCTTTCTGTAACTGAAAGACAGAGCCTTAGGTTTTAAGTAACGCAGGCAAGATGAAGAGTATTTCAGACCTCCTGAACTTACTGACAATTAAACTAACCTTTGTAAAGATGTGCTTTGTACTCACATGCAAAAGAGGTGGTTTTGCTCCCCACCCACTAGCTTTCTCAGTCATGGACGACTGTGCATCCTCCTTTCTGTGGTGTGGGTTTATCTGTTACTCATTGACATTATAGCCAAAATCCAGATGCCATTGGATGCCATTGTAATTCCAATTTTATATCTGAATCCCCCACTGACTACAGGGGGAGAACACCTCTCCACAGACTGAGCAACCTTCCTTATGTAGACATATTTTGGTGACTAAAGTTGGAATAATTCAAGCCTAGAGAAACCCACAGAAAGTCCTTCCCCGGTGGACTTCAAAGTCTAAATAAACAATGCTTGAAAAGAAAGCAACAACAAATCGCTATGACATCTAAGACATGTACAGCCAAAGCAGGTAGGGCATCTTTAAAGCCAAAATCTTGTCTTTCCCCTCTAATTTTGTAGTCCAAACTGTTCTGCTCCAAGAAATATCCTCCAGCCTTGTCTCTTTTTCCTTCTGCCTGTCAAATAAAGTCACCAGAAGCACCTGAGGGAGGTATCAGGACAACTAGATCTAGCGTATGGAAAGTTATAACAAAGCATGGTGGGACACAGCTGACTTTCTGATCTCTAAAGATGAGAGTCATCTCACGTGTTTTTAAAAATCTGGAGTGAAGCATCTAAGTCTAAGCTAGCTCCCAAGGCTCCGAGGTGGTCCGCTGGGCTCCTTGTACAGTGGGCAGAGAAGCTCATCCCGTGCTATGGTAGGTGTCTGAGAAAGTACCAGTGAGTTGTCTATAAACGAGGGGAAAAGAATCACGTTCATGAAGTCAGTGAGCTAGACATAAATTGGTTTGCTTGATATCAAGCAGCAATGCAAAACATTCCTTAACCTGGCTGAAGCGGAGGCGGAAAGGCTTCAGAAGGGTATTGAGAGGGCACACCAGTGGCGAGCGCTAGGCGTACCCCCAGCTGGTTTGCCAGATGCGTGTCTGGAAAGGATACCTCATTGGTTTCTGAGCTGCGGGAGAAACCTGCTCGTTCACAGCCAGCGTCAGACTGAGGGAAAGCTGTCCGAATTCTACAGCCGTAATAAAGAAAAGCACACCAAATCCAGACTGCTGGCAGGACAAGATGTTGTCTGGCTGATTCGTGTGTGAATGGAAGACTAAGAAAGCAATTCTCACTTTAATATCTTGGGGTTTTTTCAGAAAAGGGTAGTAATGAGATTGATATGCTTGAATAACGTGCTTGGAAAAAATGTAAAATACAAATAAGCTGTTACAGGCATCTGTGATCTGGTGCTTGTTTCTGCCTCTCTGTCTGTCCAGGAAAAGTGGCTTTTAGACACCTGTTTTAAGATGATTCTAACCAAGTAGTTTTTAGACTACCAGAGTTAGGCAGGATGAACTTCAGCTTTTATAAATGCAGCTATGCCTGTAACCTTACAGGTATGCAAAAACTCTCTCCCCACCTCACCCAGCGTGACTGAGGTTTAACAACACACCTGAAAATGACAGTTGTCCCAGATACACAAATTTGTAATTATAATTTTGTGGTGTACATTCTTTTTTTCATGTTTGCCAACACAAAACAACCAACCTTAATAGGCAGGATTTGCACCGATGTGGTTTCCTCTGCAAGCTGGAAGAAAGCGGAGTCCCAGCAGAAAGTAAAGGACGTTTTTTTTCGGCAAGATTGGTGCTTCTTGTCCCTGCCTAAGGAAGATCACAGCAGCGACTAGAAAGGTATTTTGAGGGAGATCGGTGCATCCTGACCCTGCCTGGAGGTTGAAGTGTGGAAAATGCAATTAGTGAACAAATGCCAGTCCTTAGCCAGTATCCTGCACACCAGGAGTGAGCTTACACCCGTCCTGCGCAGGGAAGGACCAGACTAAGGGGTAGTGTCAGCCCTGGCTCTTTACACTGCTATCGAGCACCAGCATCTGGAGGTGGCGTTCATGGGTCTGAGCCCAGAAACCCACCCCAGAGAGAGAGGTCTGGGCTCTCTTGCGGCTCGGAGCAGGGCACATGGCCCCAGCTGTGGCTCTTGCCATCCGAGCAAGGGCAGGGAAAGGAGAAAGCTTATTTAGTGTTGTATCTTCAACTACTCCCTTACTCTTATGCCATGTAAGATATAAAACATATGAGGACAAACTCCTTGCTTGGGTATTTGGGCAGATCGCTGTCCCCTGGGGGAAGCTCACATGCCAGGTGTCTGTCCCTGCTGCTATGTGCCACCTTTGAGGGTAGCCAGGGGAAAGGTTTGGGTCCGACGTCTGGCACAGGTCCTTGCTGGGGTAGGACGTATTGCCACTTTGGCGAACGACTCATCCTTCACAGCCCCAGCAGGGATGTGCTATGCTGGCGGATATTCCTGCTGCTCAGCACCATCCCAAGACCCTCCAGCCACCTACCAGGAGCATTAGCCTTGAATTAAGCCAGCTGAGCTAACCCAGAATTGAGTTTGGACTTGGTGGGCTATGTACTGGAGAAGTCTGCATCTCCTGCAGAGCCTTTTGGCATAGTGTAGGTGAACCCTTGGATAGATGAAGCCTTTAGCAGGTAAATACAAAGATAAATATAAAGATATTTAGTGCAGAGTAAGCCAGAAAAGGGGAAATGTAGCCAGATCCAGACACCAGCCTTTTCCTAGGCCAGCCCAGGTTCCCACCGCACCTAGAGGACTCTTTACTTTGTAAAAATATTCTTTGCATGAATGAAAGATAGGAAAGATAAGGCAAAGATAAAGTATCTGATTAGCAAAGGCAAACAAATGCATATGAACTGTACATGTAGGGAGAACAGGAGATTTCTTAACCCTTAACGAGACTAAAGAGGCCTTGTCTAGCAGTGAGTGGAGGCAACAGTCATAGCATGACCCACTGGAAGCCTCTCAAAGGCCTGAACTCCAACATCATCTAAGTTGTTAAATCTATTTCCATCACAAACTACACTACTCCCCTTCCCAAAACAAGGAACTCCCCCTGGGGGCCAGCCACCCAGCAGTCACCAGCTTAACAAGCCCTTCTGGGCATCGTGAAGAAGCCCCTAATGATCTTGAAACCTTCTTAGACAGCTCATAGTAAAGGTACCTCATTCCTCCTAACAAGCCCCTGGGGGACAACTTCACAGACACTAAGGAGAAGGAAACTTTCCTCTTTGTTAAAGGCGATGAGCACTTCTAAAGCAGTTTAGTTTGTCACAGCTACTCCACACCCTGAAGTTGGTGGTTGGAGAGTTTATGGGTTGGCATACACCTCTCCAGTCCTCCACTCAGTTGGTACAGAAGTTACCACTGGCGTTTGAAGGATAACAGATCTGTGCATCACACCACCAGCAGCAGAGAGAGCAGCTGCCCCTGGCCAACAACTTCTGGTTGGCAGAAGTCACTCAGCAGCTTGCTTGGGACATCACAAGGGGTCCATCAACAGCCAGAGCCATGGCAGATGATGAACCAGATTCAGGGTTTATCCAGGGGGTCCAGTGAGAAGCAAAAGGAGATGTGGCTGGAGACAAAATACAACGTATGTACATTTTCCCATCCCAGAATAAAACTATCTACAGCAAAGGTCCAAGATCCGTCCAGGGGACAGATGTAGCCAGGCACACCTACAATGTGGTGTAGGGAAGGCCTGAAGGCACACTTAAATGGAGGGTCCTAGTCCATGGGAGGGGTTAGAGTGCACGTGGTGGGGCAAGAAAACACCAGATGAGGTTGATCAGGGCCACTATGACCTATTGTTGCCATCAGGGTCCTGACCCAAATGAACTACCCCAGTTCATGGATGCTCACCGTGCTGGTGGTTCTCGGTTGCTTTCTGCTGCCTGAGGGGCTGAAGTTTGTGAGGTGGTCTCCGTAGCCAGCTCTATCAGTAAAGGCACGGTTTGATCTGCAGCCATCCAAGGTTCATCCCGGTGCTTGCCCTCCATCTCCTTCCACTGCACAAGTCAAAGCACAGTCCTGTCTGCTGCTGCGTTGCAGCCTCGCATCTCCCTGAGACACGCTGCTGCTTAAAAACAATTCACTTCGATAGGGTATTGAATAACATTAATACGCTAAAAATGCTAAATGTTGTGAAAGATGCTATCAGTCCTAGTGAATTCACCATTCACACAGGCCAACGTCTTGGCAGGCTTGGGGAGTTTGTAACCTCTCACTTCAGGCTGGGGAAGGGGACATTAGCACCTTACTTCTCTTAAGGGAACCTCTTGGAATCGAGCGCTTGCCTGAATCACCAGTGGGGTGGTGCAAGGCGTGAGCTCCTCGATGCGACCTGGAGCGAGCCCGTGTGAGCACGGGGAGAGTCGAGAAACACCGAGCACCAAGCAGGGGTCTGCACCCTCAGGGGAGTCTCGCATGAGGAGAGGCTAAGCAATAGGATGGCTGATGAAATTCAGCATATCTATACATAAAGCAATGCACGGGGGAAATACAAAGCATTAACTTCAGGTCAAACCCCCAGGTTTTGTACTTGATCACCATTTCGTATTCTGCGCTGAATTAAGCAAATGGAAAAAGTGCCTCTGGCTCTTAATGTAATCTAGAGAGGAAAACTTATTTTAAGGAAAGACTCAAAATGAATTTGAACAGGTCTTTTGATGTGTTCTTTACATATATAGAAAACTATATTCAGTTCAAGGATATGAAGTTATACAGTTACTATCCTGGAGGCTAGTGGTGGTCAACAAATAACTTAATGACACATTTTATGATTCAGCCTAAAAATATTCAGATATATAACATACGTTTGTTCAGAATTAATAAAACTTTATATTTTATCATGGCTTTTAAAGTATTCTCCATATAGTACTGCACATTCAAATTCATGCTCACTTAGCGTACGCACCAAGCATTCTGGAAATATGGTTTGCAGTCAGACTGCTTAACAAAAATGGAAAATAGAAACAAATAGTTCTTGTTAACCAAAAAAGAGTGATGGCTCTAAGTAGCTGCAAATATTTTGAATTGAATTCCAGCTACTACACCCTCAGCAAGGTCATAGATGATACAGACTTGGGAGGAATGGCTGGTACACCAAATGGTTGTGCTGCCATTCAGAGAGACCTGGAAAGGCCGGAGAAACAGGTCGAGAGGAACCTCATGGAGTTCAACAAAGGGAAACGCCAGGTCCTGCACCCGGGGAGAAATAACCCCAGGCACCAGTAAAGGCTGGAGCGCGACCAGCTGGAAAGCAGCTCGGCGAAGAAGGGCCTGGGTGTCCAGTGGGACACCAGGCTGACCATGAGCCAGCCCTTGTGGCAAAGACGGTCAAAAGCCTTCTAGGCTGCATTAGGAAAAGCATTGCGAGCAGGTCAAGTCAGGGAGACCACACCTGGGGTGCTATGTCCAGGTCTCAGCTTCTCAGTGCAAGAGAGACAAGGACGTGATGGAAGAGGAGCAGTGAAGGGGATTAAGGGACTAGAACTTCTCATACCAGGAGAGAGCTCAGATAGTTCAGCCTGGAGAAGGCTCAGCGGGGAATCTTATCACTGTGTGTAAATGCCTGTTGGGGGGGCGTAAAGAAAACAGAACCAGACTCTTCTCAGTGGTGCCCAGTGAGAAGACAAATTGAAATACAGGGAATTCCATGTAAACATAAGAAAAAGCTTTATTCCTATAAGGGTGGTCAAGCGCTGAAAGACCAGAAAGGTTGTGGGGTCTCCATCCTTTATTTATCCAATAAAGATATTCAACACCTGAGGGGACACATTCCTCGGCAGCCTCTCTGGTTGACCTGGCTTTGAGCAGGTGGTTGGACTAGGTGATCTCCAGAGGTCCCATCAAACCTCAGCTATCCTATGATTCTATGTGAAGATCCAGATCGTCACCATCTCTGGCTCATAGATGTACCTTTTACCTTGATTATTGCATGGGAAGTAGAGTAACTGGGCAAGAAGTTTGTACCTGAGACAAGACTGATGTAGCTATGGTGGTGGGCACAGTTTGAGAGCAGACTAATTAATTTTTCAACCCTAACATATGAGGTGCCAAATGGTTTTGAAGGCAACAGAGACCTGCATGAAACATTCTCCTTAGAGAGAGAAAAAAAGGAAAATAATATAACATCAGATTGTCTTTCAGAAGTGAAATTTCCTCCTGATAAAACTGGTCAGGGCATGCTTCACCTCCTTGTTTCTCAAGCTGTAAATCACAGGGTTCAGCATGGGGACTATAATGGTGTAAAAGACGGATGCGATTTTCTTGCTCTCCAGTGAGTTTGATGAACTGGGTTGCATGTAATTAAAAGTAGCAGACACATAGAAAATGATGACGGCTGCCAGGTGGGAGGCGCAGGTGGAGCAGGCTTTGCGCCTGTCTGCAGCAGAGCCCATCCTGCCCACGGCCACCATGATGCAGGCGTAGGAGGTGAGGATGAGCAGGTTGGTGGTTATCATGTTGAAGCCCACAAACACAAACATTAAACCCTCATTGAGGCGCGTGTCGATGGAGGCGGCAACAAACAGCGGTGGCCCGTCGCAGTAGAAGTTGTTGATGACCGGGAGGCCACAGAAGGACAGCTGGAGCAGGGCGCTTGTGTGCACGATGGCATTCAGCAACCCTGCAAGGTAGGACACAGCGACCAGGTTCACGCAGATGCCAGGAGACATGATAGCCTCGTAGAGCAGGGGCTTGGAGATGGCCACATACCGGTCATAGGCCATGGCAGCCAGCAGGTAAATCTCAGCTGTGGCAAAAATAGCATAGAAATAAAACTGCGTGAGGCAGCCAGCAAAAGAAATGGTTTTGTTTTTTGTTGGAAGGTCCAGCAGCATTTTGGGGCTGATGGTGGAGGAGTAGCAAATGTCTAAGAAGGACAAGTTACCGAGGAAAAAGTACATGGGGGTGTGAAGCTGGGGGCTGACCCTGATCAGGGCGATGAGGCCGAGGTTTCCCGCTAACATCAGCACGTACGTGCCCAGGAAGAGTGTGAAGAGGACGGGCTTCAGTTGTGGGTGCTCTGTGAGTCCCGAGAAGGTGAACTGGGTCACCTCGGTGCAGTTCTCGTCAGCCATTTTTGCATCACTGCAGAAAGACGTGGAGGGAAGAGGGTGAAAAATTTCCTGATGCAATTTCCAGTTCATAAACATCAATGTAAAAAGTTGACAGTCATTGAATTTGAATGGAAAAGAAAAAAATGTAAGAACTGCTGATTTTTTTCTTGCAATGACAGTGCCATCTCTAGAAGAAACATCAGCAGTTCTTATAAGTTTTTTTTTCCTTAAGTCCTTAACAGAAAGCAGTTTGTCACAACCTCTCCTTTGACCTATGATTCTCTTCCAGTTTCAAGTCCCATATCCGCACAAGGATTTTTCTGGGGCACGTGAAGTGTTTTATAAATAACCTGTCCACAGTTGCAATCACGTAACCTTGTTCACACTGACAATTTTTCCTGTATTTCAAACATCTAGGTTATTTCAAACATCTTAAGGCTACAGTTAATACAAGGTCCTATCACAAAGTGAAAACGTAACTTGGAATTTAACATCCTGGGGGACAGTGGCTGTGCTTTTTAGTCTAGGAACAGGTATCTTTTTATCTATCCACAGGCTAGGTGTAGTCAGTCCTTCCTTTGGGCATTGATTCCTTGGTCGTTAGAAGCAAGATCCATCTTGCTTTGGATGACCACGCTATACACAGCTATAAATGAGCCTTAAGTTCTCATTTTCATAGGCTTTAGAAAGGATTTTCCAATGTGTAATAGAGTGCCAACATGCTCCTCCAACTCGGTGCATGATACGATCCTTGTCTTTCACTCCCACTAGTCATAGAATCGTAGAATCGTTAAGGTTGGAAAAGACCTTTAAGACCATTGAATCCAACTGTTAACCTATCACTGCCAGGCCCACCACTGAACCATGTCCTCGAGCACCACGTCTATCCGTCCTTTAAATACCTCCAGGGATGAAGACTCAACCACTTCCCTGGGCAGCCTGTTCCAGTGCCTGACTACCCTTTCGGTGAAGAAGTTTTTCCTACTATCCAACCTAAACCTCCCCTGGCGCAGCTTGAGGCTGTTTCCTCTCATCCTATCACTTGTTACTAGGGAGAAGAGAGCAACCCCCACCTCGCTACAGCCTCCTTTCAGGCAGTTGTAGAGAGCAATAAGGTCTCCCCTCAGCCTCCTCTTCTCCAGACTAAACAACCCCAGCTCCCTCAGCCGCTCCTCATAAGACTTGTGCTCCAGACCCTTCACCAGCTTCGTTGCCCTCCTCTGGCCACGCTCCAGCACCTCGATGTCCTTCTTGTAGTGAGGGGCCCAACACTGAACACAGTACTCGAGGTGCGGCCTCACCAGTGCCGAGTACAGGGGCACCATCACCTCCCTGGTCCTGCTGGCCACACTATTCCTGATACAGGCCAGGATGCCATTGGCCCTCTTGGCCACCTGGGCACACTTCTGGCTCATGTTCAGGCGGCTGTTGACCAGCACCCCCAGGTCCTTTTCTGCCAGGCAGCTCTCCAGCCGCTCCTCCCCATGCCTGCAGTGGTGCCTGGGGTTGTTGTGACCCAAGTGCAGGACCCAGCACTGAGCCTTGTTGAATCTCATACAGCTGGCCCCAGCCCAACGACCCAGCCTGTCCAGGTCCCTCTGCAGGGCCTTCCTACCCTCCGGCAGATCAACACTCCCACACAACTTGGTGTCATCTGCAAGCTTACTGAGGGTGCACTCGATCCCCTCATCCAGATCATCAATGAAGATATTGAACAGTCTTTATTGAGAAGCTCTCAATATCGTTACCAGAAAATATGCTTGCTAAAATTGGAGTCAGACACTGGAAAAGCTCTCAGATATTTGAGGTGAATTATCACTTGTAGTTGCTTACTTCTTGCATTTAACAAGAGGGTAGACAGACAGCGTAGAGCTACGCTTATGAAGTTTGAGTGTCTAAATTTATGTTAAGATTCCTAAGAGGAGAAAGGTCTGCACATATGGCAAAGGAATGAATGATCTAAGGTACAACCAAGTGCATACAACCACTGAAACAACAATACTGATGAAGAATACCTAGTGAGAGCCAGTGGCCTTTGTGTATTATGTGACCCTCAAGTGAAGGTCCAGAGTAAGTAAGGACAACTTAACTGGGGGGAATGAGACAAGAGGATGGAGCAGCCATGCCAATGAGAGAAAGTTACACTCTTGTGCAATTTTATGTTGGTGTCAAATATTGCCTCCAGCATCTACAGGAGCAATGGTCATGTCCTGCTACCTACAGGTACCTACAAAGCCTCATTTCTCCATACATCCTCTGATTGAAACTTGGTGTGATGAACCCAGGGACGGTTGTGCCTTTGGATGAGGCAAGGGTGGCATGCTAGGTTTGGGGTGTTCAGTCTCACCAGTCACTAAAACTCCTTACAGATTACAGTAGTCCTGTCTATTCTCTCATTCATTCACATCTCTTCTCCTGCAGCTCCTGGGGGTGGTGCAGTGACATACACCCGAGGAGTACGTCTGCGGACTGCCTTTTGTCAGTCCATCTTCTCTTTTTGAGATCTCCGTTATTCTGAGAATGCAGATCAGTGCCAGATATCAACACCTGCATAAGTATTTCCAACAATTATGATTTAAAACTTCCCTCAGGTCCTCATCCTGTTAATATACATTAGAGCCCTCTACAGTCTTCAGCCAGCCTTGAAACTTCAGGCTCTTATGCCATTTATCTGGATACCAGTGATTCAGACAAACTTTTGAAACTGAATAATAATGGTGAGCAATTTTGCCACCTTTTGTTTTGAAGACGGTGCCACAGACAAGACAAAATGACAAACTCAGGAAAAGCTAATTTTAGCCATATGTTTTAAACACAGTGCTAAACTAAGAATCCTTATTTGTTGTGTTTATTATCTAGTGTGATACTCAAATTCCTCATGAATTCGTGTGTAAAAGGGTTATTCAATGTGCACTGTCATTTTCCTCTTCTTTTGCATCTTTGCCACATTCTTTATCACTAGGTTCTTAATAAGATCCTTAATTTTCCTACCTTACATCAGAGCTTGTGCAGTTTTTCATAGTTCTCCTCCATTCCAGTAAAACTACAGGCAGGTAGGATCGTCAAGCAGGTGTTGATGGAAGATTTTGTCCACACACAAAATTATTTAATTGTTAACAGAAACTCGCGAGGACAGTCAACACCTTACCATACAGCATGACTTCGTATCAGCAGTTCACCCACCCTCTCTCCTTTCAAAGGTCTCCCATGTTATTTGCAGACCCACACTCAGCAATTATTATGCTGAAGTCAAAAACCAGTCTCCATCGGTCTTTATGAAACCAGAGTGATGTCCCATTGATCCCATGCTCATGGCATAAATCATCATAGCCTCTCTAGGGCAGCTGGAAAACAGAGTGAGATTTCCCCAAGGGCATCCTGCAGGGATTTCGTTCTGAAGTTTATGTTTTGGGAATTTGTCAAAACACCAGAAATAATACGTACGGAGGATAAGTAATTCTACTTATGTACTTAACTTTGCAAGAAAGATATAAGCACAAAACTGTATGTTTTGGAGAAGGATTTGAATGGGAAGAACTTTTTCTTCCTGCGTTTCTGGAGAATAAACTACAGTAACTGTTGGTTAGTGGGTCAATTTAGGGAAATCAGCGTTTATCTTTGCAGTGGCTGGTTAGGTTAAGCATACTTTTGTTTGTACTGCATTCTTTGGTTAAAGTGGATGTATATATATTAAAGGAAAAGCAAATCAAAATACAGAAATCAATTTGCTATTATAGTCTCGCTTTTGTGGGTTTGCGACTGTTAGAGAGAAATAGATCACGTGTGGTCCAACAGCCCGAGAGAGGTGAGGCTGCTGCCGCTGCACGTCCCAGGTCCCACCTGTGGAGAGGCTGAAGATGTATTCCCAGCAGACACGTGCACACAGAGCACGCATACACGCTGCATGTATACGTGTGTACAGATACATGTATGTGTACATATATATATGGCTGGCCACACAGATCACAGACACTCAGAGCTCCCACATGAACACAGACAGCACCAACGGCCTCATCCTGCTCCCCTCTCTGGCAGAGCAGGGTGGAAGTCTGCTAGTGAGAATATATATATATATACATACACACGCAAAAGGTGGATCCTCCAGCAGCTGGACTCAGACACACAGTCTGCCCGGTAGCTGCCCCTGCATCCCAGTCTCCCCAGTTGCTGACACCTGGACGTACAGGCTCCCGAGGCTGCAGCCCTGCTCCAGTTGCTGGTACAGACCATCACACTGGCCAGGACTTTCTAGGTCCCAACAGCTGACCCACCTGATCTGGAGAGCTGCTCCCGATGGTGATGGGTTTCACAGCTGGACACTGGAGCCGATGGCTCTGCTGGGACAGCTCTGGGAGGGCCCAGACAGGATGGTCGTTCCTTGCAAGTCCTTGATTCAAGTTCCCGCCTGCCGCTGTGTATCACTGTGCTCCTCTGGCTTGTGCAGGTGGGCTTGTGATGGGCTTACTTGATGCTCTTTTCTCACAGCTGCGCTCATTTGTATGAGGATCAAGCTCTGCTTTCACCACAGCATCCTGCTCTCCACATTTTATCCAGTTCTGTGATGGTAACTCAAGTCTCCTCAGCCAAGACCAGCTCAGTTTGGGGACCCATCAGTTCCAGCCAGGGGAGCCAGCTGTTTTCCTAGCTGACTCCAGTGGGAGGCTACTTCTTGAGGGTGATGGAAACTAAAGGCAGATGCACACTCAGGAAATAAGCTCTTCTGGCAATGCAGATGACGCATTATATCTCCCTTAGCACTTTTAAAATCAACACATCCTCTTTAGTGCTTCTGAGGGCAAACGGTGGAAGCGGTGGAAGGCAAGAAGTGGTAGAAGCCACTTCTTGGAGGCGATTCATCCCATCGTAACAGGGCTGGCTGAAACATTTGGGATCCTAGAGTTAGATGTCCAAACCTAAGTGGGATGAGCCCCAATATCTGCCTGTGAGAACACACTTGGCCATAGACTGGCCTGAGGTTGCTGGAGGAGCTGCAGAGCCAGCCCTGTTCCTCAGCTCTCTTGGTGGGACCGGAAGGGCCGTCCGTTAGCTCTGGTGTCCACACAACTCACAGCCATATGTCCCCAGGGAAAGCGTTGGTGGCTTCAGCTCCTGCCAGGCCCCTGCAGCATAAGCAGCAGCTTTGGCAGCTGCAGGCTTGCCTCTCTGACATTGAAGCCCCACACCAGAGCCCCATGGCATCACACTAGCTGGGGAAAAGGCTGCGACTAGCACCAAGCCCTTCTCGTCCTGCAGGTCAGCTCCCTCCAGGATGCTGTCATCGAGGGAGGACCATTTTCTTTTCATGGAGGACATCACTGGCTTGCGCAGCCTTTTGGTAGGCACCAGCTTACACCAACATAGAGTTGGCCGGAGAGCAAGTGGCAATTCAGCCAGGGCTTCTCTTTTGTAGCATTTCTTCCTTCCTTTTCTGCCTGCCTGGGGCCATGGCATGGAAAGGGGAGCAGTTGTCTGGTCCTCAGCTCCACTGGGAAGGGCTCCTGGGTCTGCTGCACGCTTCGGCTCCCTGGCAGCAGCGATACAATTGCTGCAAACAGCAGGAGAAGGAATGCACAGGAGTCTCCTGAGAGCATCTGTTAAAGCAAAGAGGTACAGTAAATTAAAGCAAAGAGGCATGGTAAGCAGAAAACACTCCAATGGCTGTAAAGACGACACGTCCAGGAGCTGCTCTGCCATACTCGTGCCAGCAGAGAGGATTGGTGGAACGGCAAAGCATCCTGCCTGGATGCATGGATGTACCAGTACATCTCATTCAACATGTTGGCTGATTTAGCATTACTGTTTCCACATCACATAGTATGCACGGAGCTCTGTGCAAAGGTCCTGGCTCTTTGGCACGGTCAGATGTGACCACAAAATCAGGCTGCTCACATACTCAGGTTGGAAAGACCTTGGGATGCCTCCGCCTCCAAACTCCTGCTTAATACAGTTTCAACATGGAGTTCACATCATGTTGCTTAGGACTTTCTCCAGTCAGGTCTTGCAGACCTCCAAGAATGGAGGCTGGGCCCCTCTTTCAGTTTCTGACTGTCCTTTTGTCTTACAGAGCCAATCCCTTCTACCTGGAGTCTCCGCTCCAGGTAGATTTCACATCTTTTGGATTTCACAGATCCCTCGGGCTCTGCAGAATTATAGAATGGCTTGGGTTGGAAGGGACCCTTAAAGATCCTCTTTAGTCCAACGCCCCTACAATGAGCAGGGACATCTTCAACTAGATCAGGTTGCTCAAAGTCCCATCCAACCTGACCTTGAACGTTTCCAGGGATGGGGCATCTACAATCTCTCTGGGCAACCTAAGAAGCCTTAACAAAGTCTCCCTCTGTCCACCAGAGCTTCAGGTCTGCTTCCCTGCCACCCCAACCAGCCTCCCAGGAGCCAGCCATCTTCCAGCTCTGGGCAGGCGGGCACCTCTCCCCCACTGTATGACTTTTTTTAACTTCATACATAGTGTTTGGAGGCCATCTGACAAGGAAGAAAATTGACCATCTAGTACAGCATAGCTGGCTCAAGCTGTGCAGTAAGAAAGTAGGTGGCAAGGAACAAAGTCCTAGATTAGCTCCTGAAAAGAACAATTTGGTAGAGCTGCCCACAAGATGATTCAGAGAAATTCCAGTCCTACATCCCATTTCTATAGAAAAGCAATCTCCAGCCCTACAAGATTATCTCCTAGGACTATCAGGGCATGACTACTGAGCTAACTCTAGGCTCACAAAGTGAACAGGAATAACCTTTTATTACCAATTATTTTTAATTCTTGAAATATTTTATTTTTAGTGATTTTTTTTTTTAACCTGCTTTCATGATTTTGGGGTATTCTCTTGTGATTTTTACTCATTCACAGCATCAAGGAACCACTTTAAAAAAAAATCAAGCCATTTTTAAGTAGCTCCTTACAAACAGCTGTAGGGGTTTTCTTGTGCCATCCAAGTGGGGAGCCTTTAGGTGACCCCACAACCAGCAACATCAAGGAAGGATAAAACTGGCTACCGCTCTTTGTCCAAATACTTGAAGGAAAAAAGAACACCCTCGGCAAGTTATATGGATTCCCAAGTAATCCAGCCGTTAAGCTCATCTATATCTGTCACTTGGGAGGTTGGTACAAACCCATTGTGGAGAAGGAGTGCAGGAGGCACGTTATGCTGGGTGTACGGATGTGAATCTTGGGTAAACTCAGCCTCGGGAAATCCAGTTCACGTTAGTTTGAGGTATTATGCCAACACAAGAGCCATGCTGCAGGCATAAGAGAGCACTGGGATTTATTCAGGTCCTATGAAAGCAAGACACACTCCAGTTTGCCCAGCAGTTTTTGCCATCTGGAGGATCTATAATGGACAATTTCTGCCCTTGAAAACTGTCCCTGGCGTTCCATGAGTCTCCAGAGATATCTTACACCCAGAAGAAGCAATTACCAACTACTCTGCTGTTTTGTTTTGCTTCTTTTTTTTCTTCCTCTCTTTTTCTCCAGAGGAAAGTTAATTACACTCCAGTGTACTGTCATATAAAATGACCCAAATTAAGTGCGGCAACTATTGGGGAAAAAATAATCCAGCCATAATGCAAATGAAGGAAATTCTGCTCTTGAGCAAAACAAGAGGGATTTGTCTCACCTGCATGTTGATATCTAAAGCGTCCCCAGAAGCCACCTCATCCTAAAGTAGAGGGTGCTAGCTAAGGAGTGGACATGTGAAGTTAAGTGAGATGATCCCCACCTGCGGTATCAAAGCCAGAGTAATTTCCAATGTTTTCTGGCTGCATTCTCCAGGGTTGGAGCACTCTTGGACAATCAAGAGTTAGGCATGAGCCCTTCAAGAAGCCATGTACCTGTGAGACCTTATCCCACACCAAGCTGGGCTGAAACAGGCTGCTAGGTTTTACTGTTAGGAGAACACAAAAATACATGCACAGATATGTGCACATACAGCATAACGCACAGCACTGTGTCCCAAAGAAGCCAAGCTGATAATTATTGCATCAGACAGTAAAGGAATTTGAAGTGTCAAATTATTTTGCCACTGCTGTTTGGCCATAAAGTTAGAGGGTGTATTCTGCATCAAGTATGAATTCATAATGCTAAACAAAAGTCACATAAAGTTCATCTCTCCTCTATAAAATGCCATAGAAATAGTGGGGTCATCCTGGCGCACCAGAGTGAGCACCTTTCTACAAAGCAAGGTCACAAAATAAGTCCTATTGGGGATCTCGGTCAGATTTTTTTGTAATTTAAGGGTCTCTATTGCAAGTGAAGAACAACAACCACCAGTAAAGGAAGCAGCTTTGGAAGCATATGTGGGTTTTCATATAAGACCTGTTACGAGGTAAGGACCATGGAGGTGTCCCATGGGACATGCTGGAGATGTGCAACTGAAGCTGTCCAGCGCTTTGCCCAGGGACCGCTCAGGGCACTGCAAGTTGAGAAGATTTGGTTGCACATGATTTGCCTCTGTGGAAGAAACCGCTTCACCCAAAGTGCTTCCAGCTACCTTGGAAGAGCAGGGAGCTGTGCTAGGGCTTGGGAGAAGCCGTGTGGTGGGAAATGCGGGGTTCACCATCAGCCTCACTGGCCATGCCTGGGGCTCCTCTGGCCCTGGCCCACGGCTGGAGCACATCAGGAAGGGGGGGGGGCATTGCCAGACCCCCACAGCACATCACCTCCTCCCCTGGGCTCTGTCAGAGCCACTCACCCAGTGCAAAGGGACCGCCAACACAGCTGTAAGGAAACAGCAAGTGTTTACTCCTTCATGTACACAAGAAGTCCTGGGAGTGGGTCTGCTGTGGGGCTCGGTGCCCATCCGCTCCCTCTTCACCTGGGACACCTCGGCAGTCGTTACTGGAGCAGTGCTCACCAGTCTGGCAGGGAACCATCGGCTCCTGAAGCGTTGGGCTGCCGGGCAGAGAGGAAGATAGCCAAAATAAGGCAGAGGGAGCAGAACACAAAGAAGAGAAAGAAGGGGAAAAGGGACAGGGGTTGGACAGGGGCATATAGCAAGAAAGGATGGGACATGGAATGGGACAGAGAAAGACAGAAAAGGTAAGGACAAGAAAAAGGACAGAGGGACAATAAGAGAAAAAAGGGACAAGGATAGAGAAAGAAGCATTAGGGACAGAGAAAAAGGCAGGAAAAAGGACAGAGGGATAAAGAAGTTGAGGGACAGGGAGCTGGAAAATGGGATACAGGAAAAAGGGAGAAGGACATTGGGATAGAGAGCAATAGGGAGGAGGACAGAGTTGGAGAAATAAAAGACAGCAATGGAGAGCAGGATAGAGGGAGAGAGAAGGGGAGAGAGGCAGAATGACAGAGGGACAGAGGTGAAGAAAGAAAAGACAGTGAAGGGCAGAACAAAAAAAAAGAGATGGCAAAAGAAAAAACGGAGATGGGGACTGGGACAGAAAGACAAAAAGAGGGACAAGGAAAACAATGGTGGGATAGGGAGAAAGAGGGACAGGGAGAAGAAAACATACTGATGGGGAGCGGGACAGAGCAAGAAAGCGTGACAAGGAAGCAGGACAGCGGGATGCAGAGAGAAAATAGTAGTGATAGGCAAGCTCCCTGCCCTGCTCTCTGGGTCCATCCTGGCTGCCTTAACCCCTGCCCACCCTCCGCCCTGCACTGCTTTGGGGGCTTTGGCTCTGCCCTGCTCCACCATCCCTCTCCCAGGCCAGTCACCCATCCCCTGCCGTCATCACCTGCAGCACTTCTGATGCGCTCAATAGCCTCACAGTGGCCGTGACCTCACTGTCCCCATCCTGTCCCCAGGGGACAGGAGGGCTGCAAAGGGCTGCATGTGCTTCCATGGCCCTGACCCCAGCCCCACCACGCTGGATGCCATGGGGCTGGCTCGGCACAGCTGGCTCCCCCTGCTCTGGGCCAGCGGCTGCCTCCTGCTCCTGACGGTCTGGGCCGCCCAGCACTGCCGGCGCAGCACCTCTGGCAAATGGCACCAGGTGGGAGGGAGGCTGGCCAGCAACAGGGCCCCTGCTCCGCAGGAGGGTCCCTGGCCTCATGGGAAGCGGGGCTGGCCAGGACCCACACGCAGTGCGGGTCAGGGCTCGGCCGAGGTGACTGAGCCAGCTGTGCCCACAGGTCCCTCCCTGCAGCCGAGGGCGGTGGTGGAGGCTGGCAGAAGCCCAGGACCCAGGTGAGGCCATGCTCTTCCCCCGTGCCAGGGACAGTGTCCCCAGCTGGCCCTACTCATGGCCCCCGCAGCTGAGCTGCTGTCACAGCCCCACATCCATGAGAGATGTGGTTTTCCTGGGATTTGCTATAGAAGAAGCACCATCCCGGGGCCCTGGGGAATCCTGTCCCTCCCTTATGACCAGCTGTGTCCCTCTTCCTCTCCCATGGGCCCTGCTGGGAAGAGGAACAAGGAGGGGATGTCTGTGGGGCTGATGCATCCCTCCCACTCCCAGGGGTGAGGATTGCCCTGCTCCCCAACCCCAGCACGGCTCCGCTCTCCACAGCGCAGCATGCTCACCCTCTGCATGGTGCCGGGACAGTCCTGGGATCGCTCCAGCTGCTGGGATTCCCGGTGCGCAGGCTGCTGCTCAGGGCTGGGCTGTGCCTATGCCTGACAAAAACTGGGCTCAGCCATGAGGCCTCTGCTCAGGGCGCTGCACCCCCCGGCTGCGTTGCAGGAAAGAAGACACAAGCATGCGTCTGCGGGGCCGAGGTCCTCGATGCCCGCGGCAGGTCCCTGGGCCGGTTCCTGTGCTACGACCTTGGCTGCGTGCAGTGCAGAGAGGCCACCCGGGAGAGGCGGCGGCAGCGACGTGCAGCAGAACGAAGCCCCTGGACCGCCCGACGGTGGAACTCTCCTTCCTCGCCTGGGTGCAGGTGCTGGCAGGGGCACAGCATGCAGAGGATAGTCCTTCCTCGGCACCGGAGACAGCCCCACAAGAGGGCAGAGGCCCTGGGGCCACTCAGTCCAGCCACAGCCCACCCCAGCCTCCACCTTGGTAGCCAGGCGGACAAGCTCACAGGTCCAGTGCCCTCGGTGCTGGAGGCAGATGTCAGCCACCAAGCTGGCTCACCCACCACCCTGGACTCTCACACAACTGACAGGAGTGGTGGCCACCCACTCGATGTTGCAGATCCTCATCCCATCTTGAGGCTGGAGCTGGGAGAGGATTTCAGGAGGAGACTGCAGGCGCACATGCAGAGGAAGTACAGGCAGATCCACCTGGGAACATTCCCCGCCTTGGTGCGACGGTCCTACAAGTCATCAGCCCACAGGACGGTGCCCCTCATGTCACAGCACTCCAGCTCTGCCCCCATCTACTCCTGGACGCCAGAGGCCTTGTTCCTGATGGAGGAGACCCGGGAGCTCCACCCTGGGGCAAAGAAGCTAAGCCATGACTGGGGCTTGCCTGGGAAGTCAACAGGCTCAGCTCCCGAAGAGCACAGTGCAGAGCTGGACAGCCAGCCCCACTGTGCTCCCTGGCCAAGCCATGGGGAACCCGAGGTAGAGGATGGTCCCTGTCTCCCCTTGCACCAAACTGCCTCTGCCCTTGACCTCTCCCAGCTCAGTCTCGAGAGCCTGCAGGGCAGGACTGGGGACACGGCTGGCAGAGAGGCCGCTGGGCACCAGCGCAGCAGCTGGACACAGAGGGACTTCCAAGAGGAAGGCCGCAGCTCAAGGGACCTTCATGAATTTGTTCACAAATAAATACACAAACCAAAAGATGGCACTCAAGATAAAGGCTGTTCTTATGAGGAGGGAAAACAAGCAAATTACTCATCCAGATCAACTCCAGGCTCCACACCTCCACATACTACTTCATCAGCAGCCTTTCCTTCTTAGATGTTAGCTACTTAGACCCAGTGTAATGATGACCTTTATGGCCAAGACCAAAGTCACATCATACACAGCTCAGATCTTCCTGTTCTGCATCGCAGTGACAGGAGAGTGCTACCTCTTGGCCGTGATGGCATATGGCTGGTTTATAGCCACCTGTAAGCCCTTAACTCTACCCTTGTCATTATGTCCAAGAGGCTCTGCATGCTCTTTGGGTGTGGCTTCTACTTCATGAAGTGTCTGAATGCAACTATTCAGATATTATTTATATTCTACCTGTCCTTCTGCAATTCCAACATCAATCATTTCTGTGCTGTGCCCCCCATCCCGAAGCTCTCCTCCTCTGACACATACATCACTGACCTGGTTCCTTTCACCTGTGCTACTGTGCTCATCACCTCAACCATCCTCCTCATTCTCATCTCCTACCTCTGCATCGGAGTTGCCATCCACAAGATTTAAGTCCACCAAAGGCAGACAAAAAGGCTTCTCCACCTCTGCTTCCCACCTGACTCCTGCCACCATGTTTACAGGACAGGCTCCTTCAAGTACCACCCCGTTCAAAATTCTCCACGGAGCACAAGATCATCACTGTGTTTTATGCTCTGGTGATTCCCATGCTGAATCCTATGATTTACAGCCTGAGGAACGAGGAGGTCAAATAAGCCCTGCAAAGGACAGTACAAGGCTGTATTTCTCTGTGAGTACTGCAGAGGTTCAGGAGTCCAAACAGGTCTAAAAGAACCTGAGAACTGTCAAAAGAGAATAATTAAATGTGCAAGTAGGTTGGCTGTCCCTGCCAAAGAGAGAGGAAAAGGGAGCAATATCTAAGGCTGCTTGTTGGCACACCTGTCTGTGGCAAAAGAGAGCAGGCAGGCCCCTTCCTATTGCAGGGCTCCCTATTTTTGCTCACACCCAAAAGAGGGATATGTCACTGAGCAGTCCCAAGGAACTAATTTCATAGGGTGACAATCACTCTTGCAACAGCTCCATAACATAGTAGTGCCTCACATGCGATCTCACATTGCAACCTCCGCAACTACAGGCAGCGTCAGACAAGCCCGTTGAGAATATTCGTAGGCATTTTCGTTCAAGATTTTTTTCTATTTGGAAGACAAATGTAACAGGATAAATATCAAATGTAAGACTTTATAGAGCTCTCAAACAGGACTAGGTTTTCTGGTTCTTTTATGCCAGTTGAGCCCAAGTTTTAGCAGGCAGCTCCTCCAGGCTTGCCTGTTAGATACCACACCTTCAAGGAGGATTGCTTTCGTGATGGTAACGTGCTCCCAATTTCTAGATATACTACAGCAACTCCTGTATTTCAGCTACCCAGGTACCAGCCAAAATGGTGATGAAAGAGGGACGAACAGCAGGAAACAGCATAAACTCACTTCATCTCTCTATCCATTAGGATTTTATGCAGCAAACAGCAAAAATGGGAAAAAAGCAAAACCGTAGTGGCAAACACAGCCAGAGGCTCCAGCGGTCCAGAGTACCACCTTAATGGATGCCAGGCTCACACGTAGACCCACCCAGTGGCTGCCTGATGACGAGCCCCGAGTCCAATCGACACAGCCTGGAGTCGGACGATACACTTGTATTTCTGACCATACCACACACATCAAACTTGCTTCTGCAGCCAAGGAAACCCTCGGTGTTTCTCCTAGTATCAGAGAGGGGTCACTCTGCAGGAAACTGAGGATTCCAGCAGCATCCCAAACATGCACCCAACAAGCAGAGAGAGAGAGGGGAGAGATTTCATGACTAATCCCTAAAACAATTTAATGTGTTTGGGGTTTCATTTTAAAAAGGATCAAGGATTTTTATGTCCAATTTCCACCTCAGGCAAAGTGGAGCCCTGTCTGTTTCTGCCATCTGATGTGTGGAAGCACATCACTACCTCTGTAGGATCTAGCAGGATAGAGACATCTTGTTACCATTGCGGGGTAGGACAAGGTGTTACTTGGACCATAAAGTCATTCAGCACTAGAAGAGCTCAACTATGAGTGCATTTCAGGGAGCACTGAAATTAAACCATGAACTCCCCGAGCTAAGTGGAGGTATGGTTGTTGAAAAGGAATTAGTCACGCAGCTTAGCTTAAGGATAAAGTTCAGGGTACCAACGTAGAAGCCAGTCTCTAGCAACAAGAATGACATTAGAGATGCCATTTTATGATGTCACAGGAACAAATATAACTTACTACCTTGAAACTTCTACAATTCTTCACTAGGGAAGCACCCTCTGGTTGAAAATGCTATATAAGAACACCAGGATTGTTTTTCCCCCCCTCAGCTGCTCCGATATGAGGGAATTAAGATTCAATTCAGAGCAGGAACACAGGTCACAGCAGGTCTTTCCTCAAATCCAAAAGGAATAGACACCAGAAGGCTGCCCTGACTCCCACATCTGCAGCTAGTGCTCTGTTCCAGGGTGAGAGAGAGGTCTGACAAAGCGTCCAAGACTGGGTTAGAAGGGCAGTGTAGGAAAGTGGCCCCTCACCTTTCTCCTGCTCTGCCTATCTAGTTCGGATGCATGGAATTCAATGAAAAGTCTGTGTGCATAGGTGGCAAAGCAGAAACAGCGCTGGGGCAGGGGGTCACCATCATCTTTCTTCCACATGAACCTACGTCTCCCCTCCTTGGCTTTCCTTGCTTCCCCATTGTCCCTGCTCTGTCCTAGAAGTGACTCTGGACCCTGAGACAGCTCATCCCAACCTGGTGCTCTCAGATCACCTAGGGACACCTATTTCACCAGCATCCCCTAGGAGCTGCCATACAGCTCTTGGCATTTCACTGCCTACCCCTGGATGCCGGTATCATCTGTCTGCACCTCCAGCCACCACCGCTGAGAGGCTGAAAAACCCACAGGGCTGTGGGTGTCTGGTAGAAGTCAGGCAGCCGCCAGGCAGAGGACTCCATGCAAGGAGATAGGCTTCTGGGCAGCACAGCTGTGGCATGAAGAACATGGCCATGACCATGACCACCCCCTCTGCCCCACCACTGCTCATGGCCAAACCCATGCAGGCTAGGGTCTTCCTCAGCTACGAAGCTAGGAAAGTCTCCTTTTATAATATGACTAGTCACTCTCACATCTACACTTCTGAAGTCATCTTCACTGAACCAGTCTGTCCCCTGTTCCATCCAGGCATCTACATGGGCCACATTAACGCTAGCCCACTCGGTGCACATCAGCCCTCAGACTGGTACTCGCAGCCGATTGCTACTCTCCTATCCAACAGATACCATGCCAATCATTCAAAAAGCTAATGAGGTGTAAGAGGGAAATGCTTCCTGAGCAAGTCTGATCTCATAATCCCAGCTTTAACAGCCAGAATCTTTAGATTTACAAGGAAACCAAGCGCGGCTGCTCCTTCCCCATCCCCGTATGTCTACGGTAATTTCTGGGACCCTGCAGAGCAGTTAACTGACCCCAGAAGCAGAATGGTGCTCCAGCCCATACTGAGTTTTCCATGCACTTTTTTTTTTTTGAAGTGCAGACTGTCACTTTGTCCACATTGATGCAAGTCTTGTGATTTGTCAGATGGCTTTAGAATATATGGCTTTTTTTTTTTTAAATGGTTTCCACTGTCATAGTTCAAGAATCCCTGTGTAAACATCTGCTGATCTGCTCACAATAGGTAGATATCCCCTATTGGCAGTAGAGGGCTTCTGATCTTCCCACCCAGTTGGTGGAAACGAAATGTGACTCTAAGTAGTCTGTGTTTTTTATGGAGCAGGAACTATGGACCAGGAAAGACACAAGTTTTAATGGCATGCCAGATGAACCAAGGTGTTTAAAAAACTGAATCCCAGCCTTACTGTAGGTCAGGACATTGGACTCTGTGTGAAGCTCTGTAGCTACATGGGTAGCCTTACCAACTTCTAATGCTTGACTTTGAAATTTAAGTGGTCTTGGATGGACTTACATGCATTGTCTTAAGTTGGTGAAATATACTTAAAACAAAAGAAAATCCCAGAGAATTCAGGATGTATTACCCTAAAGAAAAGCTCTTTGGTCATTACAGTTGACTTTTGAACCCATTGTCAACATGACTGACAGCTGAGAATGGATGAAGCTTAAATTATTTCCACTGGTTTAATATGAAGAATATGCATTTGTTACCACTAAGGTACAAATTCCTGCAGGAAAGTCATTAGCTTATCCATTACACCAAGACACAACTACAAAAAAAAAAGGCCACTAAGACGGACATCCTTGACATTTGGTTTTAGTAAGGAGTAGTGTGCAAACAACAAAGTCACATCAGTTATTTAACACCAGGCGCAACAGCTGGAATGACATGCCACAGCACTTTAACACAGCCCGAGGTCCATCTCGGGCTGTAAGAGTTTATTATCCCAGCACAGAGCCTCGTAGCTAAGATATACACAGATTTATAGCCACAACACACAGAGGAGACTGCACAGCACTCCCTGTCTCCGCACATCCATTTTCACCTTTTCATCAGCCACGCCTTCACTTTTTGCCTGGAATGAAGCACTGTTCCTAGTTATGGACTCACACAGACCTAAAGCACGCTCTGTAAGCCTTCCTTCAGTCTGCCAACACTGAGAAAAGCCAGGACATGCCTGTGCAATGGTCACAAAGCCCATGACCGCAAAGCCTCCTTTCCCCCGACTGGCCATAGAAACCTATCTCATGTATGGACACCAGCATAGGTGACACCTGTAGTTTACAGTTGATCTGCACCCTGGCAGACTGATTGAGATACATGGTGCAAGCTATGGCCAGATTGTGCCTCATGGCACTGCAGGTGTTGCAGTTGGATTCTTGGCATGCTGCTTGAAAACATACCCAAACTGGTGACCTTAAATGATGGCAAAGGAGCCTTCCTTCCAGTCAATCTCCCACAGAGGACATGCTTACATTTTCTGCAGGAGCAATGTGGTCAATAAGAGGCACCAGTCCTATAAGCTGCTTTTGTACAGAAGAACGTATATCTAAGGGTGCCTACAGCACCGGTTCCCAGCACTCATGCTCCAAGACATGCATCTAACACCTGTGTCTAAGGCTGAGGCTCTCATCTAACCTTCCTCTGTGCTCAGTGGAGAAACAACATTACCAGCTGAAGTCCTCTCCTCCTGTGATAATGGCCTAAAGCTGTGCCATCCAGTTGGCCTCCCAGAGGTGCACACCTCTCCCTTTTAACTGTAAAGGGAGCCCAGAGAAGGACTTTTGATTCCAGCATCTAACTTTTAGATGGTTAAAGTTAGAGAAGATCAGTCAAACTGCAGTGCCGATCCAATCACTAGGGCTCCAGAGGACACCAGAGACCGAGAGAGATGTTCTTGTCTTGTTAAAGCAGTTCTTACCTGGCTGATCGCTCTTCTTAGGGCACATTTAATCTCTTTGTTCCTCAGACTGTAGATTATGGGGTTTAGCAGGGGAGTGAGGATTCCATAGAACATAGAAACTATCCTATCCTGATTAGGTGAGTAGGTGGAGGAAGGCCGTACATATGTGCAAATGGTGGTCCCGTAGAAAAGGCATACTACTGTCAAGTGAGAACCACAGGTGGAGAAAGCTTTGTGCCTGCTCTCAGAAGAGTTCATGCACAGGATAGCCAAGAGGATGTAGATATATGAGATCAGAGTGACCACAAAGGCACCGCTTCCAAGGACCCCAGCAACTGTGAGAATTACCAGTTCCCTACTGTAAGTAGGCGAGCAGGAGAGGGCCAGCATAGGAGGAATATCACAGTAATACTGGTCAACTTCATTAGAATCACAAAAAAAGAGTGTAAAAATCAAAGATGTGTGCAACAGAGAATTAAAAAGTCCTACTACCCAGGTGCCAATGGCGAGGTGAGCACACAGTTTCATACTCATGATATTCATGTAGCGCAGCGGATGACATATTGCAACGTACCGGTCATACGCCATCACAGCCAAGAGAAAAATATCTGTGCCTACAACGTCAATGAGAAAGAACAGCTGGAACATGCAGCCAGTGAATGAAGTCACCTTGTTCTCAAGCAACAAGGCCTCCAGCATCTTCGGCACAGTGATAGTGGGACATAGGATATCCAGTAAGGATAAGTTGCCAAGGAAGAAGTACATGGGGTTGTGCAGACGAGTGTCTGTGCTAATGGCAACAAGGATTGTGATGTTGCCTGCCATGGTGGCCAAATAAATGATCAAAAACAGCACAAAGAGAAGAAAACGGACTTCCGGAGTATCAGAAAGGCCTACAAGAACAAATTCAGATACCGTTGATAGGTTGACCCTCTGCATCTTATCTTTCATTGTGGAAATGATTGCAGAGGTTTACCTGGAAGAAAGAAGTTATAACAATCAAAATCGCATCTCCCTTCTAAGAAGGATGATTTTTTGGGGTCTATTTAGCAGTTCAAAAACATTTGCAAGTTTGCATTGCCACACTCAAAATCTAGATTTTACTCACATATACTCAATGTAAAAGGCAAAATATAAGTATTAAGCTTAACAGTGATTAATCAAAAAAGTTTAATTCTTGCAAGCCATCTTCTCAGACTGAAGAGCTGAAAGTTGAAGACTTTGGTACCTCCTCTGTGGTAGCCAGCTTGGTTGGACACAGCCCCGAGCAACCTGACCGGGCTTTGAAGGTAGCTGTAGTCTGAGCAAGGAAGGTGGAGTACAGATCTCTAGAAATCCTTTCAGCATAAGTTATTTAGTGATAATAATAATATCACCAAAGGGGTCTAGATTACTAGCTGAAGTTAAAGACCTAACTTTTTAAGCAAGTAATGCTATCACAGAAGAATTAAATGCCTGGTGACCAACAGGCAGGTAGTATACCCCCAGTTTTTCAGCTTCATCCGGTGGGATATAAGAAGAGAGATAATCTAGTATCCAATTAAAGACCTCCCTCCTTTCTATAAATTTTACCCTATAGACTTTCATAACAGTATTACTACTTTTAGGATCTAGCTGGACTTCCCCCCTCCTTTTCCCAATTCAAAGAAGTCTGGGAAGACTTGGCATCAAAGGATCTTTCCATCTACCCTGCACTGCTACATGGAATGCAACTCGGTACTTCCAGTAACAATTTGCACAGTAGCCCTATAGAAAAATAAAGCAAAGTTTGGCCCAAGTGCCTCCTTGTTTGCAGATTAAAGCATGATGAGGCCGTGTGAATATTGTAACATTCTCATCTGTAAAAGATATAGAGAACAAATTAAATAGGTGGCTACGATACCCCATCTGAGACAGGTTCATCTAGTGTCTCGTGTGCTCACAGAAGCTTCCTTCCAGTTTGAAAGCGACCAAAGTCAGAGCTTAAACTGCTCTAAGAAATTTTTAGTCAGCAGAAATAAAACGCACATGGTGCTTTAAATCACAGCATCACTTGTTCTAAAAATGAGGAATTATTCAGGTGAAACAACAGAAACTTAACACAGAAATACTCACTGCTACAGAGAATTAATTACTGGTAATTTATAGTCATCTGTATCTCCAGGAAACATTACTATTCTTTTTCTTCTTTCTATATCTGATTAGAATATCTACAGATGACAGGAAAAAATATTTCACTGTAGACTCAGGAGCATCAATCTATTAAGTGATGGATCCAGATTTAGCAGTATAGGAATATTCATACAGACATCCACAAGCACTGACAAAAATGCTAGCTTGACTGTACAGGTAAGCGCCTCTTCTCTTTAATGAGGTTTTATAAACACGCGAAGATGTATCTGGGGAGGAGTGTCTCCGAAGCTTTTTTGGATGCTACCTTCATTGCATGTATGAGGCTTTTTCAGAATATTGTCAGAGGGGGCTAGAAATGTGATAAACTTTCTCCACCCTGAATCCTTTGATTCCTATGACTTTCATGTTGTAGGACCTTTTTAAAGGGCTGTGGTTTGATACTTGAGTCTACTCCCAGGAAAAAGAAACAGATGGTCTTGTTCTGCCAGCCCACCTCAGGTGCCATTCCAGATTAAGAGTTTTACATCTCACAAGAGTCCAGTGTTCCAATTTCTTTAAGTTAAACTAAAGCCTTAAAATCACTCGATCACAAATTGTTTTCAAACCGATTTGTCTTGCTCTGGAGCCTGAAGCCTATTGCTTACACATATTGGGTCAAAATAAATTTGGCAACAGCTACTCTGCAAAAGAGCATGCCTCAGACCAGGGCAGTGGTTAAGTGTCTTTGCAGGGTAAAGAGCAGAACCTGAGTGAGTGCTGTGGAGCAGTTGTACTGGTGTTGCAAGGGCAGCTAGCACAGCATCATGTGCCAGTGTAAATCCCTTCCGTGTTGGTTTTATGGGCAATCTTTAATTCTTCTGCAGGAGCAACCTTTTAATTTTGTATAGCTCCTACAGAAATGACAGAAGATAAACCACCTGTGAAATGTGTGCACTACTTGAAGCAGATGTGCACCCTGGCATAAGAAGGAACATAAATTACCAGCACTACTTTGAACAGCTAACAAAATTTCCATTCTGGTTCCAGAAAGCATCTGTGCATTATACATTCATTTATGGGAGCACCACCTTCCATCTGATATATTCCATCCAGCATTACCTGCCCATAACTTCTGCACTGTTAACATGAATGATACTCTTTGTCAATCATTCTCAAACCCTGTTTGCTATGTTTGCAGTGTGTGACTCTTACAAAATTAAGACTTCCGCGTATACGTCAGAAGATCGGTTGGAGTTCTCCAGAGGTTACAAAGCACAGGCCTGTCCTGCCATGGTTGTGCAGACCTGTGGCTGGAATAAATCCATGTGGTCCAGATCTTTCTCTGTGTACTGCAGTTAGCTCTAGGGCCATCGGACATCATACTTCCCATGATGTTTTACAACAAAGAACGGAGCTAATCCATCAAAGGCTGGACCAGATGACCCTTGAGGTCCCTTCCAACCTGGTATTCTATGATATATTGTAATAAACCCAGATGCCAGGAAGAGATATAATAAAGGATCAATCTCATCCATAGCTGTGAGAAGAACTAGGCATGTGCCCTTCCATCTTCCTAAACTGGCTTCATGCCACTTCTACTGACAGTTACCCATCTTTTCATTGAACAGCCACAAGAGGGCAATACCTCATGCAAAGATCTCTACATGATCCAAGGCTTCAAAGTACACTGCTGTACCGATAGTTAAGAGATGATGTGCTGATACTGGCCACAAAAAGGGGCCTCCTACTATTTGCTTTCGGTATTTTTAATCTGAGACTTTATGTCTAAAGCCCAGTGCTGATAGCCCAACCTTAGCACAACATAACGCCCGACGTCCTGCTAAACTATTCATTGCTAGCCACCAACGTGATGTACATGTGGTAGCTAGCTACCTCACCAAAATGCAAACTTCTAAAAAGTGGTGGTGTGGTAACGTGTGCGAATATAAACACATTCAAGGGGAGGTTCGCATCATAAATCTTATCTGCTTGTTTTGGGGTGGGATGCATTGGCCCCATCAAGGTGGCAGCCACCCAGGACTGCGGAGAGTGCTTTGGGCTGCGGGGCTCTCAACGCTACATCTAGTGCTCCGTGTGTATTTGCAGGGATAGTCTTTGGGTTATTAGAAGCAGAGACACAGGACAGTACGAGAGATGCTTTTAGCCTAATCTAATCAGGCTTTCCATTTAACAGGGTTATTTGTGACGTTGTTAGCCCAACGCTACAAAAGCCTAACCCGCAGGATTATAATGCCTGTGAACTATACAGGCCACTAGTATATGCCACATGCAAACAGTCTTTAAGCTCTCATGTCAATCATCAACAGTTACTAAAAGCTTCCTCAGCTGTGCCTGTTGTGCTGTTATTTTAATCAGTTTTATTTACCATATGCTTGCCAAGGCCTAGTGAATTTTACATAAACAAACACTTCATAAGAACAGCCTTACTAGCCTCTCCATACACTGGATATGAAATATTCGGTTCATGTGCAGCAATTGCAACAGCTCTGAAACACTGCTCAGGAAAAAAAAAAATTGAGGCCTTAAGCCCAAATGCCTGCAGACATGACATATTGCTTCCCTCAAGGGGAAAAAATAAGTTAAAAAAAAATTAAAGTTTCCCAGGTAGTATTCCTCATCTTGTAATACCTCAAAGCAGTCTGGAGATACTTGGATGGCATAAATCCCTCAAATGTTGCTATCCCATACCCCCAGGCTGCTGGTTTATGTAGTACAGTGGAAACTCGTTGTGTATCTTACTTCCCCAAATAGCTCGGTCATCCAAAGTCACTTGCTACAACTCAATTTGCTCATTTTGCTGGGGCCTCCACAAGAAATCCCTAGTGAGGATGCACACTTTAAAGTTACAGTTCTTGCATTATATTTTATAATAAAACAGTCATTTCCCCCACCCGCCCCCCAAAAAGCAAAAAACCCAAAACAACAAAAAATGTCAGCAATCTATTTGCAAACTACTGACCTGCACCAGCTGATGATATGCTGGATGAGAGCTCTCCCAGGCCTGCCAGCCCCCGACAGTTTAAACCAAAAGTGTTGGTCACATCTCTGAATTCAGAGAGACAGCCCAGGGGCAGCTGCTGGAGGAGCTTTGTTGCCCACCCCTCCTGCCGTCCCCAGCGTAACACAACCAAAGTGATTTGATTTTGACCAACTGTGGGATTACCGAGCTTTGTCAAGTCTTGAGCTCTCCAGCTAGGAATGCTTATCATGAGGCCAGACCGATTACAGACTTGGCTGCTGAAAATGCTCCTTTTTCTCTAATCCATTTGTGTTTCAGACACAGGGATAAGCTCATTTGAGGTAATTCTGCTGTCTTCATGCTTAACAAGGGAGTAATCCCACACTGAAACTCACATTGCAGATGGGCTCTGTACTCACTGACAGATTCCCTGACAATGTCCTCTCTTCTAAAATTAAATTTGGGGTTTTATTCAAAACTTTATCCCCTGTTTGCCAGGTTCTGGCAAGAAGGAGCAGCCAGAAGAGGTCTGCAGAGCAGGAGCCCTAGGACAGCTCTGGAGTAGCCTTATCTTTGCCAAGAACCATTTCCGAGCTTAGTTTTTGCTGTGATTCATTAGCCTGCAGTGTGTCACCCCACAAAAGAGAGACTGGAAACTAGCCCAATCCAAGCAGTTTTAAAGCTGCGCCCCCCAACAGTGCGATGCAGATAGCTCTGCTTGACCCATAGTCTTTAAATAAAATTGATTAGACCAGGATCTCTTCATTTTTCTTGGGATTTAACAAAAGAGAGATCCTTCTACTTTTCAAAGGAGATTTTTTTTCCCCTTTGAGGCAGTCTTTCACTGTCCTCTAGATTAGGGCAATAATCAAACCTGAGCATAAACTCAGAGAGCTGCTAATTTCCAGGAGAGAAAACTTGAGATTTTAATGATGCACAGTGGAGCCACTTTACACATACTTATAAACTCACCTGCCAAGTTGCACCATTGCAATTTGTCAGGCACCAACTTTTTAACAGCATCTACTGAGGCCTTATTAAAATCATCCCAAGCTGTTTCCTGGAGAGACAAATCACTTGTATTAAATTGCTTGTCTTGAGACACAGGCTCCCAAAAACCATATGGAATTTGCATTTGGCTTCCTTCTCAAAATCAGAGCGATTATTTCAAATCAATACATGCAATGATCTGCACAGTGTTTCCTCGTAGAAAAGCAAAGGAAATAGCAGGCCCTTACGTGAAGGAACAGCTGAAATTCACCACTGGTTCTGATGGGGACTTTATCATCAGACAAAAATTGTTTGTTATCTACTAAGTTATCAGCCTGGCATGCCTGTTTTGCCTAGTCTTTCCCTTCTGCCTCCCCAGCACAAACAGTTCTTCTTAATGGGACATATTGTAACACTGAGAGAAAAAAATGGCAATTGAGAAATCCTGCGTTGAACAAAAGTGTCCATCACTGACACAGACTATGAAACAGATTGCCTCATGCGAAGAAAGTTTTCACAGTAAAATAATTGAAGCGTGACAGTACGCATCCCACAGGAGGTCCACAGCTTCCACAGACAAACAGCAAGGTCTTTTCTAGTTTTAAGATCCACAGGTTTTGCTCCACAGCCTCGTGTCGTGGAGTGTGACGGAGAGACAAGACCAAGTCGTGAATTTTCTCAGTGGTCTCAGAGATCCAAACTAAAACAAAGACTGAAACACTGTCAAGAAGAAAAGTCACTCAACTTGGACACGCACTTTGCAAAAATCCACCCAAAGGGTCTCTCATGGTGCCCAGCATGTTAATCCTGCCCACTTTGGTCTCTCTTCGCCACCTCTTCTGGGGCGTTAGAGCAGACAGGTTGCCTCGTGCAACAGATTACCAACAGCACCAAAACAGCCATGACCCCAGCATGGCAGGATCCTGGTAAACACAGCGGGTGGCAGAGGAAGGTTGTTACTGAAGGGTGGGGAAGGGAAGGAAGAGCCCCCTCCCAAAACTGGCAATGGTGTCCCTTTTTTCCCCATCTCCTTAGTAGTGAGCAGTAAGTTCCAGCTCTTCAGGGCTGTCTCTTAACACAAGTTACAGAATTATTAAATCATTGAGGTTGGAAGGGACCTCGTGAGATCATCCAGTGCAACACCTCTGCTCAAGTAGGATCAGCTAGAGCAGGCTGTCCAGGACTGTGTCCAGCCAGGTTTTGAATATCTTCAAGGATGGAGACTCCACAGCCTCTTTGGGCAACCTCTTCCAGTATTTGACCACCTTCAAGTTGCTCCTGCACAACACTCTTTCAGGGTTGGCAGCCAAAGGTAACTGCTGAGAAGCCTGTCAGCCAACCCCTCCAGCTCTGCCGGTGTGGCTCATATCTCAAACCCTGCCCCACAAGCACCCCATAGTTCAATCAAGCCTCCCAAATCCTCATTTCCTCTGCCATTTTCCCTACTGTATCAACAACCAAGGGCATCTCCATCCCATCTCCCCATATGTACCAACCCACAGACCCAAATGCAATAACAAACAGTGAGGTGATCAGAAACTGCCAAGATAAACTCATCTACATGTTCTTGGTTTGCAGAGGGACAGTTCTGCTCCTAGACTCACAGCCATTGCAGTCCTGTGACTCCTCTCCAAAGTCAAGCTGAGCAACTTCAGTTTTACAGCACAGCCACCTCTGTTATTTCAGCCTGCCCTCACCCCTGTGCAGATGGGGGGGGGGGGAACATCTTTCCCATAAGCCATTCCTGGGAGATAATTACATTCCCAATTATTTCCAGTTGTAAAGTCTTGCATGCTTGAAGACTGGCATGACAGACATGAACGCAGAATTATTTATAGATCAACCACTTAAATTTCACTTTTTTTCCCCTTTTGCATTTGCTATGGTTCTTCCTCTTTTAAAAAAACATTCCTGGATTTACTACTTCTACTGTAGCATCCAGCAGCAAGTTCAGCACAAAGCAATACTAGCACTGAGAGACGATCTAGAGTGGATATGCCAAGTTTCTGTGTCTGGAGAGGCCAATTTCACTGCGAGGATACAGGTAATAGGGGCTGACACTATACAACAGAAGAGCTTAAAACTAATTAAATATCCCATAAATATCTAAACCTGGATTTGTGAATAGGTTCATGAATAACAGTAAGTAACAGAAACAGCAAAGATGGCTGGTTACAGCCCTTCTGCCTCTCTGAGCAGGAGGTCTCCCACCCCAGTCTCCTCTGACCCTGCTGCCCAATCTGTTAAGTTTCCTTACCTTCACCTCGAAAACCACACAGGGCCATTCAGCCCAATCTAAAACCTACTGATCCCAAAGCAACAGTCTTAACTTAACACAAGCTGCTAAAACCCACAGGCTTCTTGAGAGACTGAATGACAATAGGAGTGATGTGGTTTTTTAGTTACAGACTCATTGCAAATGGGAAGAGAAGTCCCTTAGCTGACAGAAGAGCCGCTGCCAGTTTGCACTAGCCGCATGCACGCAGCAGCATTCCTAGGGTACAGAGGGGCCCCCCAAGCTTTGAGACACTTGGCCAAGGGCCATCACTGTGACATCGCTTACTTACGCTCTGACTACAATCCTCTGCTAGGAGAAGCTCTGACCTTTTTCTGGAGACAGCTCCTGATCATCTCAGACAGAAAATTACTCCAGCTTCTATCAGCTCTGACCTGTTGATGCCCCTCATTTATACCTGCCGAACAAATGAAGCAAAACAAATTAACATCAGCTGAATAACGGGACCAGGGCTCTGATTAGACTTGCATTGATTTACAACAGCTGAAGACTTTTCCACCTGCTTCCCATAACTCTGCTTACACTGTTTTGAGGATTTGGTTTATAGGCTTCAGTGGTGCAAAAGTTATTTTTACCACAAAAGTTTTTAGCCAGTATCTCCAGTGGAGGTGTTAATACTCTACAACACAAGAAGTTCTGGAAAATTCCGTACTATTTAGCCCAGGGATTTTATTAGAGGTGGTGGTGATTCACCAGAGCTGGGAAATGTCAGTGGAACACAGCACATTACACGTTATGGGGTGATTTCCCCTGCCCTACCCCTTGGCTACCTGGTCTTTGCAGGAGCTACGCTCACTCCTGTCAGCTGGAGATCTGGTCGGTTGTGCTCGGTTTCGATACAGCATTTTGCACCAGATGAGACGTTTCTCCCAATGACTTAAGTGAGCCTGAGCTATGAATATTTTAAACGATTTTTACTTCTTTTAAGTTTGACTTTGATCCGTTATTACATTTTAGATCAAAAAGTTTCAAAATGCCAGATGAGTCTGGGGACTTGGTATCTTATAACACTGAAGCATTTGCCTCAGTAAAATAAAACATGGTGCATGCCTATTTTCCTGTCTAGTTTTATCTAATTTAAAATAGAGTGTTATTAAATATTATATGATGTGTATGATATACATTCTGAAATGTCTAATAAAAACTTTACTGAAATGATTCAAAATTATATATTGTTATTTTTCTCAATTGAAATTTACCCTAATTGACCCAGAGGACATTTTAATATTTCAACATTTCTCTCTAATACAAAGGAAGATTACAGAAGTAGGAATTCCCCATTAAAAAGGAGAATCATTTGCACGAAGATGGGCGATATTTGGAAATCTGTCTTGCCCAGGAGGGTCAATGACTCATCAATGCTTCTGATCTTCCTCCTCTTTCTCCTGGTGTGGGAGTGAGGGCTAGTTTAAGACCAGAGAAGAAAGTGGAAAGCCTCCCACTTCCTTGCAGCAATTCACCTCCTCAGAAAACAAGGTTGGGATCAAGGCATAAGTTTATTCTCAATCTGGTCTCCTCCACGTATCTATCCCAGGGACATAACAAATGGACCGGTATCTGTGTGCTCTGGAGCGACAGCGCTGAAAGTCTGGACAATCCGCAAAGGAAAACTGTTATAGGCTTCTGTGTTGTCGTTGTCCAAGTCTTAAATTGGAATTAGATACTGCAGTGACGGCTACGGAAGACACATAGCTGGTGCTGTGGCCACTCAGCTCTTTCCGTACAGTGTTTCCAGGGCTTTCCCTGTGCCCTGGGCAGATAAAATATCTCAGATCACCGCTGCAGCACAAGAAAAGAGTTTTGATGCAACTAAGATGGAGGAGATGTGGGATGCAAAAAATCTCACCTAACAGTAGCTAGGTTATCAGCTCTCTCCATAGTGAAAGGTTATGTATAAGCAGACCCAGAGGACAATTTATGACACCTAAGATGAGTTTGTAAGAGGGATATGATTATTTATTTTCTGAGATGGCCTGTTTCTTTCCTCTATTATAAAGGGAGCCTAGACAACTAGATTAGATCAAGTCACCTAACATTTAAATAGCTTAACTTCAGAGAGATGAATCCTACTTGTTGTATAGACACGTAGGATACGCACAATAAGCCTGATGTTTCCAGATCCACTGCACAGCTATGCCCTGAAATATCGAACTGAGCAGCACCACGTGTGCTCTGACCATCTTCACGTGCACAGTAAACCAGCTGTATTTGGGATGCGCTGCGCTTAACGGACACGGACCAGCGTGTTTGAAATGGCAAATACATGCGTAAAAGTACAATATGTGAGGTAAGGCTCCATGATGAACTGTTTCAAATACTTGGTCGTGTCAAATACTTGGGATAAACATACAGGAAGGTTTCCTCGCTGGACTTTAGTTGTCTGTAAGCGACCTGTTTAATCAGGCTTCCTCTGTATTCATCAGAGAGAAAAAAAGTAGCTTTTTCAGAGTGAGTCTTCCTGAGGAAGGGATAAATCATTTCCAGGAACTGCCTCTCTCCACTGAGTGCAGAGGGAGCTTGGATGACTAGATCAGGCTCAGACAACATTTGTACATGCTGACTGGTGGATGGCACCAACTTTTTCATACTCAATCCTCTCTATTTTTTTTCCCTTTAAAGGTATCTTTTTCTCTATTGAGAGGCCTTGAACTGCGTAGGCTCCAGAACGAGATGCGTCAGAGGGATGCCCAGATTTAGGTGCTATGCATCCAATCCTAAATCATTCCAGCACAAAGAAACTTACTGTGTTCTCCTGTTGGCAGACATTGAACTTCTGACGGATTTGGTGATATAATTGCTACCCTCAGAAAGGATAAAGTTTGCTGAAGGAGTACAGAAACGTAATTACTGCAAGGTGGAAATTTCCGTTATTAAAAACACTTTGCAGAGCAAAATCCTATTGTCTTTTCTTTAGTCTTCTTCCCCAGACACCGTTGCCGTCTCCCCAGATATAACACTGGGTTGCGTCACTTCTTCCTTTACATATTGTCCCTTGTATGATTTTAATAATTCGCTTGTGTGAGAGAATTATGACTATTTTTCTGAAAAGTTAAAAAAAAAATCGCATCTTTATATGTCTAAAGAAAATCCTACAGACAAAATCTCCACCGTCGTTAACTTACCTGTCAATGTCGGTATTGCTGTATGCATTTAGGTACAGTTAGCATGTGTGCCTGTGCCGTCTGGTGGCAAAGCACAGTAACAGCATGTCAGAGAGGGAGAAAATTCCTGTACTGGATTTATTTCTTTGAAAATTATGATCCTGCACGAGTGAAACTGTTTAGAAAGTTTCGGGTTTTCAACGTTTATTTTTAATATTATCAGTTATATATATATATCCATAATTTGAAGAGCTTATATTTTGTAGGTACTTGACTTTGTGATATTTGTTTACTGCTGCTATATTGTATTGAATGCTATACCATTGCATTATATATTAATGTGGTGACAGCAAGATATAAGACATACTCTGTTCAAATAGCTGAGCGTGATTCTAGCTATGAGCTTCAGCAACGGGCTGTCCCAAGTTATTCCAAATACGGATAAGCACATTGATTTATCTCACCCAAATCTGCACCAGAAGTGAGGCCATCTGATCTCATCAGTCTGAGCTTCCTTTGTGGTCGAAACCAAAAACACTTCTCGGGCACTGTTGATCTTCTCTTAGAAGAGACATGTTCATACCCTAGGATCCACAAATCTTCTTTGTTAACTATAAAGATCAGACAAACAAGTGAAGCTGATGACTTCTGAGATCACATACCTTACATCACGGACAGCTAAAGTGTAGAAAGCGAAAACTCGCGCTTTGTCCTTCAAATTGGGGGATCCAATTGACCGAATGTAAACATAACCCCGTTACTCTCTCGTGTATCCTGAAATATTGATCGTGTCAGGTATAGCCATGCTACCCTGGCGGGCTAAGGTACGAAAGGTCTTTGACACATAATACATATTAAGGTAAATAAAAAGAAAAAGACTAATTCTTGCTTCTCGTGGGAGGGAATTCAGCAGTTACGCTGGTTAGTATGAACTTTGTGTTCTTCAGGTCTCGGTGGTGAAAGACCTGTTTCCCATTTCCAGTTTCTTCACGACAGAAGGCCCATCACTCTGTCATAGCTGCTGTTCCATTCTCCTAGAACAGCGGATTTCAACACCGGCAGAGTTGCTTACTTTCCGAATTGGGAAATAACCTCGGTGTGCGTTTCAGCAGTTCTTGTATGACCCAAGCAGAAGCTGCTGTGTAACTGCTTTTAAGTCTCTCTGGTAAGGACTGGGTTACTTGCCAGATTTCCCTATAGACCTTTGATCTCCCGATGTCTATACGTACACATAAAAGTTCCATTGTTAACCTGATGCAAGCTTTTTTGGAGCTGCTTTTTATTTTTACAGTGCTGGGAGTTACCAAAACTGGAATAAGACTATTCTGGGATTCCTAGACTGTAATATTCTAGTTCCACATTTGCCCTGAAATGCTGTTTTCTAATTTTAAGCCCAGTTTTAAATATAAACTGATTTTGTCTCTGTTATTTCAGATAATTCAGAAAATGCCTGTAAGAAGCAGTCCAAAAACCAAGAAGCAGTCTAAAAACTACGACGCCTAAAGCCAGTCGCTGTGCTTTTTTTCCCACACACCTAATGGTTTCGGAACTGAAGTAGAGGAAATTATTTTCTTCCACCAATGATGTGGAAAGAGGAGTCACTCAGGCTCCAGAACGTCTTTCTAACCAGATTTTTGTGGTAGCAATAGTTAATATCTTAAGAAGGGATCTGAAACGTTTTTGAATAGGTTGTAATCACTTGCCATGGCAGAGAAATGGCTGTGGTGATGGGAAGAGACCATCCATTTTTATGAGAAACGGAGGAACATCATGGAAACAAACACAGACGAGCAAAGAGAAGACAACAGGGGGAAAAAAGACACTGACAAAGGCCACAGTTGTTCAGATCTTTCTGATTTGTAGTTCAGGGAAAAGAATTATCCACGCCTTAAAAATTTCTCCATGTTTCTTAATAAACAATAACAATGTTCGTGCGAGTTCTGTTGTGTAACGGTAGTTTACTCTTTCCAAGCAATGTTCAGAGGCTGCTCAATGTTTCCTGCTCGTGCAGATCCAGTGCTCAAATGGTTGTTATTTAGACGCTACTATATTCCGCAGCATAATTCCTTTTCCCTTAGAATTTCATCCCAAACCTCTGAGCTCTGCCTGAGCAAGACTTCCAATTCCCTTGCTGCATCACAAAGCTCACTGCGTAACGCTGTCGCTCTGTACTCGAGTCTGGTCCTCCTGACTTCTCTTTGAGGGTGCAGAGAAGGATGTTGCAGAAACTGCAATGATAATTGCAAAGCTATGTGAATAGTAAAAACCTTAAAAATGTCTCATCTGTCCTGCAGCTGTGAAAAATCCATAGGTGGACTAAGGGCACCTAAAGCACACAAAACAGGTAAGACTACCAATGACATCTATGGCTCTGAAGAAACCAAGGTTAGGTAAATTCCTTAACTGGAACTGAACATCCTTTGGATTTCAGATATTGCCCTACCTGTTGGATTCCAACCCTGTTCCCATGCCCCAGTCTTCCATTGGTCTGTAGGAAAGTAACTCCAGGTTTGCTGCAAACCCAGCTTGTCTCAGAAGACTCTGCAGCGCTTCCACAATTTCCACATGGACGCCTTCACCTCGTTATTCCTCAGGGTATAGATGAGGGGGTTCATCACCGGGGAGAAGACGGTGTTGATCACACAGATGTGCTTGTTGAAGGGGAAGTTAGAAAAGGGCCGGAGGTAGACGAAGATGCAGGGTACAAAGAAGAGGGTGACGACCATCACATGGGAGGCACAGGTAGAGAGCGCCTTCCAGTGCTCCTCAGTGAAGCGGACCCTGATGGTGACCAGGATGAACGTGTAAGATGTGACCAGCATCAGGAAGCAAACCAGGGATATTAAGCCGCTGTTGGAAACCACGAGCCACTCGGTGACATAGGTGTCTGTGCAGGCAAGCCGAATGACAGTAGGCACGTCACAGAAATAGCTGTCGATTGTGTTAGGGCCACAGAAGGGGAGCTGGACTGTGAGCAGCATCTGGACAATGGAGTGGAGGAAGCCCCCTGCCCAACAGGCAGACACCAGGACCCAACACACCGGCCGGCTCATGATGGCTGTGTAGTGCAGGGGCTTGCAGATGGCAGCGTAGCGGTCATAAGCCATCACAGTCAGGAGGAACATCTCTGATGCCCCAACAAAGTGCAGAAAAAACAGCTGGGCTATACAGTCTTCAAATGCAATGGCCTTCCTCTGGGCGAGCAGGTCCACCAGCATCCTGGGAGAGGTGACACAAGTGAAGCAGATATCTATGAAGGACAAATTGCAGAGGAGAAAGTACATGGGTGAGGACAGCTTGGGGTCAGTCCTGAATGTCACGATGATGAGAAGGTTGCCCAGCAGAACCATGGCATAGGCCAGGAAGAAGAAGGTGAAGAAGACGACTTGCAGCTCCCTTGTATCAGAAAGCCCCAGGAGGATGAATTCAGTCACCCGGGAGAAGTTTCTGAGTGCCATCGCTTCAGCTCAGGCTCCCAAAGCACAGGTGTGGGGGTGAAGTCATCGGCTGACCAGGAGAAGGGGATGTGCTACAGCTCCAAGGTTCATGGATGATGAGAGCAGGATGCATTTACTGCTGTTCGTCTGCCTGCTACAGAAAGCACAGTGTCACATCATAAATTATGGTGAGCAGTGTTTGCAAAGAGCACTGTCTGCCTCCCTTCTCCTGCCTTCGCACTCCCTTTTCAGGTTTCTGGCCCCTCCACACTGACCCTCACCCCTGAACTCACTCCGACCACTATTTTTCTGCCTTGTAGTTGGTGTGACAAAGTCTGTGCTCCCATTCTGTCAGGGAGGAATCACATCCTACTCTCACAGGACAAGAGCCACAAATGCTGGAAAAATGCTACGCTGTCTTTTTACCTCCTGGGATTTTAAAGTGCCATGATGGAAGAGAATGCTAGCCGTGCTCAAGCATCGTGTCTACGATATATGGCTCAGCCACGAGCTGGTCCATATTCTACTCCTAATTGCATTCCTCTAAATTGACGAAAGGGCTCTCCAGTTAGCTTGTCCGCTCTGAAACTAGAAATACATGCACAGAAACCGGGTCTGGGAGGTTCTTCACTGATATTCCTTTCCATTGAGCTAGCAGCTGTTCAGTAGCTTGAGTGCTCTCTTAGGCCTGCTGTTAACAGAACATGCTCTCCTGAAGAAATTGTGTTTTCTAACGTAGCAGAAGCTGCAAAACCCTGCACAGTTTCTCTACCTCTTTGTTGCCCAGAGTAATTTTTAAAGTAGACAAATACACTCACTACCTTGTGGAGGTTAAAATGTGACCAGCAGAGGAATGCTTATTTTCATTTACAATCACACCAGGAAATTCTTCAGCTGCTCATTTCTGCCTACGAGTTTCTAAGTCAGCAAGCAGGAGATTACTACTAAGAAAGCAGTGTCTGTTTTTCCTATATGCCTCTTGCCTTTTGCTAATACCTGAGCACTTCCCTCAGGTCCTGCTCTATTCTCTACCACTTTCTGGTAGTTCTCAAAAACTGTTTTTCTTTCCCATCAAACAGGCTTGCTTCATGCATAATTCAGAATATATATCTGCAAATCACAGCCCTAGTTTAGAAATGATCCCACTTGTTCCTCTCTGCCTCTCCCAAGGGCTCAGTAGTCTTCCAGAGCCAGCAGAGCTGCAGAGAGGGTGAACTGTTGATAGCCATCCCTGATATTGCACTAGACAGAGACCGACACAACAGGCATCACAGTTTGAGCATAACATAGTCAATGAAGAGGAATAAACGCCTTAAAGGCATGACTCGGTTTACCTTGTTTAGATCATTACACTACAGTGAGATGACTTATACCATAGAAGAGATACATCTGTCCTCGAGTATAAGCGGAGAGCAGATACCTGCCCCATGCTAGATGTCTACGATGCAATCAATATTAAATGAAGCTGCCTTGAAGGATCCAAATGACCAAAATGTCACAGTAATAATTAAATTTTTCTGTATATTTTCAACGAATTACCAAGCATTTCTTTCTGCCTTTCACATAAACACAACCACACACGTGTACTTTAATATGTCATAGCTGTTACGAAGAACATAAGCAAAGGAGAGGAAAAAATGGTTACTACTGTACCCAGTTACTGAATGTTGATACAACATGAACTTTCAAGTCTGAACTCCACAGCACTTGTTGTCTGAAAACATTTTAAATCATTCACTCCAAATGTGTTTCAAGTTATTCATCCAACAGGTCAGGGCGTTGTTCCACTCTTCTTTCTCCTGCTTGTAATTGCCTTATCCTTGCTCTTGTTTAAGTTTCTTGTTGCATAGAAATTTGTTTCAGCAGGTTTTCAAGGGATTTTTCTTTTCTTGGCAGGTTACAGGCAAATTTTACTGTGATGGTATCAATGTCCCATTTTCCGTCTACCATTTTGACAGAAAGATCCAATGAGGCAACACCTCCACAGCTTTCTGAACTTACCTCTGTGTTTCCCACATCTGCCTTCTCCCTAAAGTCATCCCATCCCAGCACAATGTATAAATACTCCTGTAACATACTGGGTATGAAACTCAGGCAAAAGAGAGTTTTCCGCTAGCGGAGTTGGACCTGTGAGAACTGTGTCATTATCAAATTCCAAGCAGCTACCCAAGGGCCTTATTAAACAGTTTTGATGGCTGGGTCCCTTGGTGTGCAACAGCACGCCAATTTGCTCAATGACCTCTGTGCGTGGAGCCCTGAAGGCTGATAAAGAGAGGATAGGATACCACGCACTTCTAAGCACTCAGAAGCCCTTTGTGTGAAAAAAGAAAGTCTCTAGTAATAAAAACATGAATGTAGGGTTGTCCTACCAATCCCCACATTGAGACAGTGTCGGGCACCAGGAAACGTTGCTAGAGATCAGAGAAGCTGCAGAGCTAGGACAGGTAGCATTGGTGGGAAACTGCAGTCACCCAAGGATAGACTGGATCAGTGTCTCATCAGAATGAGATACAAAGATAAACTAATGCGAATGTTCATGCCCCAAGACAAAGGAAGGTCTGGGCAGACCAAAGATATCAGCAGTGATATGCCACTGAGAGCTATGGCTCAAGTTCAAATCAGCTTGAACTGATTGTTCTGCCCATGATGTTAACTGATAAGAGATTCCCCTGTCTTTATCTCAACCCAGAAGCTTTTTTATCTCATTTTCTCCTCCTGGCCTGTTAAGGAGGGTGAGTGAGAGAGGTGGTGGGTGAGTGTCCAGCAGCTGGCCAAGGTAAACCAAACACATGGCATGAACTTTAAAGACTGGAAATTGGTCTCTGAAAGCATACAATATAGAAAAAGAAGAAATGTGATTACTGAATTTTATGGCCGTTTCTGCTACATCTTCAGGAGGTGAAAGGAGCAGCCTCTTCCAGTGAGGAAGAACCTGGACATCTAGAAAGCAAATCTTGGTGATTACACACCTGTTTTAACGCCCTAACAGCAGGGAAGGTAAACCTTCCTCTTCTGTCAGTCATTGCTGCCTCTTTCTCTTCCTATTGTGTCTGGAAATATGGAGAAATTATAAAAATTCTTTGTCTGAGTAGTGATGTTTTACTTCTAATTTTACTACCATTGTAGAGTAACAGGAACTTTTTGCTGTATTTCATCTCCCTGTGTCACCAATTACCTTGAGGCAAATGAATGAGTTGTCAACTATTTTAAGGACATCCCGTTCCTCTGCTTGCCTTCCCAAAATATTAGTGCCAATAGAAGTTTTTAGAAAATCCATGTCTTGACTACAGTCAGTCAATTTGCAGTAGCAGAGCATTGCCCAGAGTCATGAGATTCCAAGGGCATTTCTACATTTCCATGCTGGAAATGACTGAGGAAAATGTCAGTCAAACAATAACGTTCTTATTAAGAAGATGAGGAATGTTTTCTGTGTTCAGCTAGGAACTTGGTTGTATTTCAGCATGGAGAAATATTTAATCCTCCTATTTCTACTGAGATACCTATCCCTTAGATAATACTAGTGTAATAGCTCCAGAGTACTGGCTAAAACATGAAACTTCATCCAGTGTCTAACTAAAGCTATGAAAACTATCCTGGCAATTCCACTGGGCTGTGGATCAGTCAGTGTCTGTGGTCTTTAACTGTGCTTGGATTGCTGCCCTGATAGATTATGAAGGTCACCTATGAGATAAGCTCAAGGTCTCGGAAAGGTGTTAGAGAGCCAGGCTCCTTTAAATGAAATTGATCCAAGCAAGAATTGCCATCATTTTAGGTTGATAGTACGGGAGGGTTTTTTGGACCTGGGCATTAATTTGTGTGTTTTACATTTGCTGTCACTGGACAGCTTCGATTGTGAATGTTTGAGGAATCAGGAGGAGGAGGGAGAACAAAACTGAAGTAGATAGATAGCACGTTCACCAGAAAGTACCAAATACATGGAAATGGGAACAGTCAGACTTACCATTATAGGAAAGCTTTTAGCTCTTAGCCTGGTGAGCTTTTGAATCATGGTACTGACATTGAGGTGCAATAATGGTAATTATTAATACTGGAAATTGCACTGGCAGGGGAAGGAGAGAAGATTTCCCTCCTGTTATCATCATCAACAAATGACCAAACTCGCACCTAGTACCAGCTTTTTAATAGCTAACTGATGGATTCAGCATATGACGGTGTAGTATTCATAACAAGGCATTTATGCCAAGCAGAAAGGGAACACCAGTGGTATGACAGCTTCCAGCAGCAGGCAACGATCAATTTTGCGAACACCTTGGGCCACAATTTCCCAGCTGAACAGGCTACAGAGGAGCTGCAGGTTGTCTGACTGAAAGCTCACACTCTAGCTAATAGGATGCTCAGCCTGGAAAACATTTTTAATATTTACGTATTTCTGTTTGTTTATTTATTTGCTGGTGTTTCAGTACAATCTGCCGTCTCTCCCTGTCATGCGGAGACCTAATATAACCTCCTGCTTCTCTCATGGTCCTATTTTACCATGAAATGAGTCCCGTCCGCCCAAAGGCTGCTGCCTTTCCTCAGCTGCTTGCTCAGTTGTAGACACCTCACGTTAGCACATCAAAATATGTTAGATAAATGCTGCCAATGCTGTGCCCTACTGAAAGGTTTGTTTACTCTTGGAAACTGGGTTCCACCATCACTTCTTTGTGCAGAAATGTAAGAAGATGCTACTCTCCAAAGCTTTTAGGAGTTAGTAGGAAAGAACGACCTCTCAAAATACTTGGTTGTTTCTCCTAATGCTGGGAGAAGCCTAGACAAATACCCAAGATACAGCATTACCAGCACACATACTTACTGACCACTGGTATGTTAAATATTAAGCATATTTCATTTGCTGTCTTTTTGGGACAGTTTCCATTTAAAGTCAATGCTTCCCTCAAGGAATAACAGCAGATACCCAAATCAGAATGTATTATTGACGTACATAATAACAAGCTCAGATTATTTATTTGAGGAGGGTGGTAGAAATAATACTCTCAAGAATCCTAGTTCTCACCTTTGCCTCTTTTAAAAAAGACCAGGTCCCCTCAAGACCCACTTTTACCCTATAATGTTGATTTGGAAAGAAAAGTTGACCAAAAGAGACAGTGCGGCTGTAATTCAAGACTCAATACTTTGATCATGGCCTGAGGAAGGTCCTTGTGCAAGCACCGATTGTACTTTCCTTTTCAGTCCTCTAAAGGATTGCAACAGAACCACTCCTTATTATCTCTCTGACTGTGATAGATCTGAACAAGTTCAGTCACAGAATGATCTGGCCAGTGTTTTCTTGGACCGCCTTTCTTACAGTACATGAATGAACTAATCTGGAGCTAATTTGCATTAATGGTGCATCAGCAGGGGTTTGTATGCCTCACCCAGGTCCCGAACTTAGTGTGGAACACCTCATAAATACACCTGTAGTGACACCGGGGGAATGAATGCACTGCTGGTGACCCTCCTTTGCTCACAAACACCCATGAATTCACCTTTGCGGCATTCCCATGCAGTGCACAGGTATCACTAGTGTTCAATTTATACATGAAGACGGAGGTGGCAATGTGTAATAGCCTTGTCTGTGATCTCAGCAAGACCTTTGGGGCCTGAATTCTATTTGACGACCACAGGACACTCAGTTCTTTCTCCTGAGCTCTCTGCCTCACCTCCTGGCTACTCCCCAACTAGGGCAGCAGAGGAAAGGCTCTTCAGCGTCTCCATCCCTATCTCCACACCCCTCCATGAGCCAAGGGAAAGCACTGTGGGGAAGACCAAAGAGTGTGTGTCGTGACCACCGTTGCCTGACATGTCCAGCTCGGACAATGTAAGACTGAACACATAAGAAGTGCTGTCATCAGCTCCTGAGTCCTCTCTAACACTGACAACATCCTTTTAACAGGTCTTTCGGGAAACAGCATATAACTGGGGGAAAAAAGCAAATAAGGCACCAACTAAAACAAAGGCTGAAAAATCTGTAATTTTTTTCTAATTCATAAAATGGACCTCACAAAAGTCGCCCACCAGAAGTGCCTATTTTCAAAGGCAGGATTTGAGTCATGCTTGAACAAAACAAAGGAACAATATCAGAAAACTTACACAGTTCGTATTTGCCTGTCTCTTTGCTATTTCTCCTTTGATGACCTCCTCCAACCCCTTCAGGTGGTTTCATCAGAATGTCTCAGCTGCAAGTTGCCGCCTAGACATTGTGAAAGCAGTCCATTTCTTTGCCAATTCTGAAAAGAACAGCCTGACTCTCTTATCTGCATTTCTCGTTCTGCAAAAAACAACTTCCAAGAGCATCTACAAGAACAATTATCTCTCACAAGAGGGAGGAATTGTAGCAGAAATATTTAAAGTGAAGCACACAGCAGAAGCACAAGACTATCAGGAGTAATGAGATCTCAGAGGCATATGAAGTTCTGTCAGAAATCATCAGTGGACAAGGAGCTAAAAATTGGGCAGCTATTAGGGTAGTTTCTGGAGAGAGATACTGGAGTGTGGTCACCTAGACTGTTACGTGTGCATGGGTTTGCTTGCTTGCTTGTTTGTGGGGTGGCTGGCTTTTTAACGCTGTCCAGATAAATAGACTTTATTTACTATTGGACATGTATTTCTTCAGGAAGCATTTCTGGTTCAAATAAACATTACACCTGGCCATTTGCAAGATTTATATTCACCTTACCTTTGCAATCAAACATTCTTGAAGTAAAGGTGTCTCTTACGCAGTACATTTATATAAATTCTGCTTTCTGTCCTAAGCTAATATTTCTCATATGTGTTCTTATTTCTTATTAACTTGTTCTTACCATTGCATGCTGACAGCACAAAAAAAAATATCACAACTGTGCTATAGATTATTATTGCTTATACAGCTGCTGTACAAATTTGAAACAAGAAGTAAACGAGGAAATTACTTCAAAATTTAGAAAGGTTTGTGGTTAGTCTTCACTGCTTACCAGGTATTTTTACTGAGACAATGCAAAACACAGAAGCAACTCTTTAGCCCAAGTATTAAGTTCTTATAAGAATTCTTACCGGAGCGTAGAGGAGCCTAATGTTGTTTTCAGTGACACCTTCCGTAAGCTATGGTTGAATATTTGCCCAGCAGTACCCAGAAGTGAGACCTCCAGAAAAAAAACTGTTGTCTACCCCCAAAGCATTAAACAAAATCTATTTTATATATATATATATATATATGAAGTTATAAGCCCTAGCTTGGGCTGGGAACACCTTATAACCTTGAATCCTACTTAAGTCACATTAAGGTGTAACACAGGTACAGGTGTTTATAGGGAATGTAAATGAAGAAATAAAAGTGCTTTAATTACTTTTGGATGGCACCAGTCAGGTCTTTTCCTTCCTGAGTCAGCTGATTTGGTGGTTTTCTGCTGGCAAAGTAGGGGCTAGGGTCTCTTGTCTCATTCTGGCTCCTCAGGTGGAGACCCTGAGCTGCTATAGCTTATGTGACAGCTTTGACTGGCACTGAACTGGTTTGGTCTTTCGTCCTCGTGTTTCTTCGCTTCCCTCCTGCAATAGTAGGTGTACCGGCTGTTCCCATGGAAAACATGCCGCTTCCCTTGTGTGGGTGTGTAAATGCGCTCTGTTGGGCTAGGAGTTGTCTCGCACACTGGAATAGTTCCTAAACAATTCTATTTTTTAGCATTGACACATGAAATTGTGCCTCCAAATGCCTTCTTTGGTGACTCCTTCATTTCTTACAGTCAGCAAGGTGTCTTTCATTAGATCTATGATTCTGTGTTAGTCTAAACATTAACATAAAAAACCTGAGTCAGAGCTGAAGGATAGAGGGGATGGTTGGAAGGATGGCATCAGTGATAGGTGAAGTAGATAAAATTATAGAGCAATTTGGGTTGGAAGGAGCCTTTGAAGATCATCTAATCCAAACCCCCCCTGCCACGGGCAGGGACGTCTTTCACTAGATCAGGTTGCTCAAAGCCCCGTCCAACCTGACTTCAAACACTGCAGAAAGGATTTGTTGCACTGGCAGGGGAAGTGGAGAAGCTTCCCCTCCCGTTACCTGTATCAGCAAACAACCCAACTAGCACCTAATATCAGGTTTTTAATTGTTAACCCATGGATTCAAGATACCACAATGTGTTTCTCATAAAAAGGCATTTACTGCAAGCAGAAAGGAGCCTTGGTATGACCATTTCCAGCAGCAGGTGACCATAATGCTCTCTTTCCCAGCTGAATGAATTACAGAGCAGATGGAGTTTGTCTGAAAGTTTATACCTGACTAACGGGATGCTCTACCTGGACAACATTTTGAGTATTTTTGGTAGTATTTATTTAAACACTGGTGTTTCAGTTAGTGCTCAGGAGCCCCCGGCCTGGGCCTGCACTAGTGGACAAGAGAATAGAAAGGGAATGCCTGCTTGTCACAGAGTTCACAACGTCTTTCAAATGGAAAGATGAACTTTCAGTGTCTTCCTAATTACAACAGGAGCTAACAGCAAGCTTTTCTTTGAAAGGCAGTTAACTTTCCACTTTTCTACTCCACAGTTTTCTCATGGCATTCTTCATCTCCTCATTCCTTAGCGTGTAGATGAGCGGGTTCAGCATGGGTGTGATGACAGTGTAAAACACCGCCACGCTCTTGTCCTCCGACAGATTGCTGGACGGACGTATGTAGATGAATGTGCATGGCCCGAAGAACAGAATCACCATGGTGATGTGGGACCCACAGGTGGAGAGGGCCTTGTGCCGCCCTTCGGATGTTTGACTTCTCAAGGAAACCAGGATGGCAACGTCGGACATGACCAGGATGAAGAAACAGCTCAGACTTATCATTCCGCTGTTGGCAACGACAATGATGCCCACAGCGTAGGTGTCGGTACAGGCCAGTTGTAGTAGGGGGTGGACATCGCAGAAGTAGTGGTCAATTTTGTTAGGGCCACAGAAGGGGAGCTGAGTGGTTAGAAGAGTCTGCACTACGGAGTGGATGAAGCCTCCCACCCACGAGCCGATCACCATCCGGCCACACACACCCCTGGTCATGAGGGTGGTGCAGTGGAGAGGTCTGCAGATGGCAATGTAGCGATCGTAGGCCATCACTGTGAGGATGAAGATCTCTGTGCAGCCAAAGAAATGCACCCCAAACAGCTGTGCTATGCAACCCACAAAGGAGATGGTTTTATCTTCAACAAGGAAGTCAGCAATCATTTTGGGAGCTGTGACAGAAGAGTAACAGACATCTACAAAGGACAGGTAGCAGAGGAAGAAATACATGGGAGAGTTCAGACGTTGACTGCTAATTACAGTGATAACAATGAGCAGATTTCCTGCTACAATAAGCATATAGAAGAACAGAAACATCACAAAATATATTTTTTGCACCCTTTGATTCTCTGAGAGACCCAGAAGAATGAATTCCTTCACACTGCTTGCATTATCCTTGTTAATCAGTTGGGCGGTGATATGCAATGTACAGCCTAGGCACATGGAAAAATAAAGACAAATGATTCGTCAGGTTCTTTCAGTATTAATAGTGAATTCTTTATAAGAAGTGCATACAGACTGAGAAATACGTAGGATTAGCATTAAGTTTATGAAGTGGGGGTTTTGTTGTTTTTTCTTCTTCCCCCCCTAGGTATTTAATTCTCCTTGCGTGAGACTTCAGCCATGGCTGTTACCGCACTGAGAGAGGTGCACTTTGTGATATGTTCCTCCTTCCTGGTCCTCCAGGATTTTGAAGGACCGGATCCATGGCTGGTGTGCGAAGGACAAGGACAGAGTGTTCACCTCGAGCACTACCGATGTTTAATAGCATGTTTGCCCTCAGTGTAGACCAAGTCCATGAAAACAATCTTTGTAAAAACGGTGCCTTTAAGAACACCTGGAAATATTCCTTGGAATGCTGACTTATTCTATAAGTAAAAATGATCTTTGAATTGTTGTTCAGAGGGGAAATGAAACCACGCACAGAGAAAAAACCACCTCTTGTGTATATACATTTTTAAACATAAATTTGCAGCTTCATGGGCTGAACAATGAGTTCTGGGGAAGTTATCTGTCACGGTGAAAACAGCAGCCAATTTCACATATGACTTGCTCTAGCATTTAGCTTGCTCTAAATCTCAGCAATGTTGCTTTGAGAGGAAGGAAGAATGAAAGGATCTTTTCAGATCTTCTGTCCCAGCATTGTATGAATTTTACTCTATACTGATCTGTGATATACTCTGGGGGATATTCTCAAGGATTAATTTCTGTTTAGTGAAGCCAAACTAGCTGGTGGTCAAAGTGTCTCTATAGGCAGAACAGCTACACTAATGTCCTTTACAGAACTTTCTTTTTCCATTGACTAGGAGGAGCCTAAGTAAATTAACATCACCAGGGTAAAGTTAACTTCAGAGAATTATCCTCTTTGTCCCCTGAAAGTAGCTCAGGGCTTTCCATAATGCCACCCGCCCCCCCTTTTTTTTTGTGCTATGGCTGAACTCCTTATCTCTAGGCATTTCTACACCTCTACAGTTTCTCTTTTCAGACATGGTCACATTCCAGTGTGCATGTGGGGTTTCTTTGGTTTGGGCTGTTCCAGCTATAGCCCCCGGAGCAGTACATGTCACGGGTAAATAAATAATCTACATCCTTAAAAAGACTTCGTCCTTAACATTACCAACTTGCCATTATGCACCCAGATATCAAAGTTTCTTTGGTCAAAGAAGCCTGGAAACCACTAGACTAAACTCTTTACAGAATTTAACCAAAAACAGGCACCTCTTGGAAACAAATTATCAGTTGTATGGGATTCATCCTGGTATCAAAACATTCCCAGTCAACTGCTGTTAAAAATCGCCACTGCAAGTCCTGCCCAATGAAAACACAAGCAGTTCTCCCTCTCTGTGCAGGAGATCTGAGCAGCTCTGTGGAATGATTCAGTTAATACAAATTATCTAGCACCTATTTAAAATTACAGCAAAATCAGAAACTCTTGTGCAGGCAAAAACTGATCAAGCATCCACAGGAAACACTGAAATGGAGAAAACCCAAAATTGCTCTCAAACCCACAAAGTAAAGCCTAGAGAGGAAGTTGGGAAAGTTAGGGACTTTTCCTGTGCTTACAGCTGTACTAACAGTAGGTAAAAGATATTCAAGAAGGGAGGTAAAATTTACATGGATAATTCCTTTTCTGATATATCTCCAAGAAACAAAGATCAGTAAGAACAATGTGATATTGATTTCTACCTAGTCCTGGCAGAAAAGGACCTGGGGGTGTTGGTTGACAGCCGCCTGAACATGAGCCAGCAGTGTGCCCAGGTGACGAAGAGGGCCAATGGCATCCTGGCCTGTATCAGGAATGGTGTGGCCAGCAGGACCAGGGAGGTGATAGTGCTCCTGTACTGGGCACTGGTGAGGCCGCACCTCGAGTGCTGTGTTCAGTGTTGGGCCCCTCACTCCAAGAAGGACATCGAGGTGCTGGAGCATGTCCAAAGAAGGGCAACAAAACTGGTGAAGGATCTGGAGCACAAGTCTTGTGAGGAGTGGCTGAGGGAGCTGGGGTGGTTTAGTCTGGAGACGAGGAGGCTGAGGGGAGACCTTATTGCTCTCTACAACTGCCTGAAAGGAGGCTGTAGCGAGGTGGGGGTCGGTCTCTTCTCCCTAGTAACAAGTGATAGGATGAGAGGAAACGGCCTCAAGCTGCACCAGGGCAGGTTTAGGTTGGATAGTAGGAAAAACTTCTTCACCGAAAGATCTGTCAGGCACTGGAACAGGCTGCCCAGGGAAGTGGTTGAGTCCCCATCCCTGGAGGTATTTAAAAGAAGGGTAGACGTGGTGCTCGAGGACATGGTTTAGTGGTGGACTTGGCCATGCTGGGTTAACGGTTGGACTCGATGATCTTAAGGGTCCTTTCCAACCTGAACGATTCTATGATTCTATGATTCTGTAAGTTGTGATCCTTTCCATCCTTCCTCTTTTCACTTAGCACTGACATAGTTTTCTACACAAAGCAAAAGGACAAAATGGGTACGTTTTTATGGGTGTGCAGTGGCCAGTGGAAGAGAAACAGCTGGGCTCCATCTAGACCAGAGCAGAACTGGAAGCAAACCCCACCAGACTTGGTGTCATCTTTAGGCAATCGGTGGTTCAGAAAGGAGTGACCAAGAGATAAATGATCAAGGAAAACTATATTCCTGAATAGCGGGAGATGGAAAATTCCTAAGCTAAAACAAGGTGTATATTTTTGAAAGGATTGTAACGATACGACCCATTCACAACAGCCAGCTTTGCTGTGTGTCCCTCTTGGTAAAGGCTCCTGTCACCACCACTAAACTGCATTTTACAAGATATTTATTCATCTGCCTCATTCCATCTCACTAACTTACATTACATAGCTTACATATCTTACATTACATAGCATTACATTACTTAAATATCTGAGCCAGTCATATGCACTCTTTTTTCGGCCTTTGCAGGGCAATTCATGACCAGCCTAAGGTGTCTGCTTAAAGATGTGATGAATTACATGCTGGAGGTGCCTATTTCTTTCTGTTGACTCTGAGAGGATGACTAGAATGACTAATTCAGTAGAGGATTCCCACAAGTTATGTCTTACCTCTAAAAGTATCTTTTCAGGGAGAGACTAGAGGTATATGATATAATGCAATCAATTGCAAAATAAAATAAATACAATGTGGACTGCTAACATTTCAAAAACAATGAGAAATTGCACCCTCTCCTTATTGCAAGCATTCTTCCCTAAAATGTCAGGTGGTTAATGGGAAACAAAATAACAAAATAACCTAATCTGGGACTCCAGAACTACCTCTGTGCATGGTTTCAGCCAAAGATAGCCATAGACAGTTGATAACTTTAGTGAAAAATTCTTTTTGTATTTTCACATTTGTTCAAGAAGAAGGGAAACAAAAGAGCAAAGGAAATCAGGCAAAGAAAAGAAGAAATGAAATAAAAAAAGAAAAAAAAAGAATCCAGAGAACCTGGAAAACTTACCTCCTCTGTGTTTGGAGATCTAATTTTTTTGTGTAAGGGCTGTATGATTTTATCTCCTCAACACCTGCCTTCCCTGATGGGAATGTGTTAGAGCACAGTCTTTAAAGAACATAGAACGGCTTCTGGAAAGCTTCCAACCTTTGCTTAGGAAGTGCCTTTTACTGTATAATCCCATCCAATTTAATTTCTTCCTTTTCTGTATCACAAGTGTTATCTTGGCATTCTCTGTCTATGTGAGAGCTGCTTTGATGGGCTGTCTGGGTAGCGTGGCCTGGCCTGTGTATTCACGACCCAGCAGCAGAAAGGAGGCTGAGAAGAACACTGCTTAAGTAGAGCTCTTTAACTGTCTCCGAGGAAATCTTGCACCTGAAGGGCTCTTGGGGCTGGAGGAGGGAGGTGTGGAGGCTCAGGGAAGGCATGAAAGGAAGGGGCAAAGGAGGAGAAATTAATTCTGTCCTGACTGAAAAGTTTAAGCAAACACATTTTAAAGAAATAGCCGTCCATCAATGATAACGATATTATGAAGGCATTTCAGGATTTCTCCAGCAGAAATAACAGCCAATGGATTAGCTGAATATTAAACTGGACAAGCATGTGCAGTGATCTAGTCCATTTAACCCTTTCCAGAGTCCTCCATTAAGCCATGCTTTATGGTTTTCCCAAGTGTAGAGGCCCATTAGATCCACTGCTTTGTCTTTATAGCATGGTGAGTAATAAAACAAGACTTCTAAATCTTTGTGCATTCCAAAAAGAAAACACATGAAACACAAATCTTGGTTAAAAAAAAAAAAATCAGAGAGATTTCTAGTAGTAAGGAGAGAGGCACCATGCTCTGGGGGTGGTAAAGAGTTACCTGTCACGGGAGTCTTTTAAAGGGCAGTTAGGCACACTTCTCTCAGTAGTGGTTACGATTAAGTTAAGTTTTCACAGAGGTAGAAGATGGCCTGGGTTACCTCTTGATGACACTTCAAGTCCTATTTTTGCATGAAATTTCATCACTGGCAATGCAGTGGATAGAGCCTTTTGCAAGAACTTGCATGGTTTAGCCAAGGTCAGCAAATTGCACAGCAAGTGCAAAAAATCCTTCTTTTACAAATTGGGAAACCGAGGGAGGAAGTCAGCTCTTTTATGCCTATGGAAGTCAGCTGAGTTGAGTCTTCATCACTCTAGGCTTTCCTATGGAAAGAAAAACATCTCTCCAGAAACTGGTTCACCTGATCTACCTCAGACCTGATTTTAGGATGGGATTAGGTCTGAAATAGACTCTAGATTTTGAACAAAATTACTGAGGGCAGACAAAGGCCATGTCCAAAGAGTTACAGTCAATGGCTCAATGTCCAAGTAGAAACCAGCAACAAGCTGTGTCCCTCAAGGGTCCGTACTGGCACCAATACTATTTAATATAATCTTCATCATTGATATAGACAGTGGGATCAAGTGTACTCTCAGCAAGTTTTCAGATGACACCAAGCTCAGTGGTGCAGTTGATACGCTTGAGGGAAGGGATGCCATCCAGAGGGACCTTGACAGGCTTGAGGAGTGGGCCCATGAGAACCTCATGCAGTTTAGCAAGGCCAAGTACAAGGTACCTGGGTTGGGCAATCCCCACTACCAGTACAGACTAGAGGACGAAGGGATTGAGAGGACCCCTGCAGACAAGGACTTGGGGATACTGGTGGATGAAAAATTGAACATAAGCTGGCAATGTGCGCTTGCAGCCCAGAAAGCCAATCATATCCTGGGCTTCATAAAAAGAAGCATGACCAGCAGGTCGAGGGAGGTGATTCTGCCCCTCTACTCCGCTCTGGTGAGACCCCACCTAGAGTACTGCGTTCAGCTCTGGGGTCCTCAGAACAAGACAGTCATGGACCTATTAGAGTGGGTCCAGAGGAGGGCCATGAAAACAATCCGAGGGCTGGAACACTTCTCATATGAAGAAAGACTGAGAGACTTCAGCCTGAAGAAGAGAAGGCTCCTCAAGACCTTCTTGTGGCCTTTCAATATATAAAGGGGGCTCATAAGAAAGGCAGAGAAAGGCTTTTCAACAAGGCCTGTAGCAACAGGACAAGGGGCAACAGTTTCAAACTGAAAAAGAGTAGATTTAGATTGGACACAAGGAAGAAATTTTTCATGATGAGGGTGGTGTGACACTGGAACAGGTCGCCCAGAGAAGCTGTGGATGCCCCATCATTGGAAGTGTTCAAGGTCGGGTTGGATGGGGCTTTGAGCAACCTGGTCTAGTGAAAGATGTCCCTGACCATGGGCAGGGGGACAGGACACTAGATGATCTTTAAAGGTCCCTTCCAACCCAAACCATCCTATGATTCTATGCAATCTTGCTGGCACGAAGAGCCTCATCTTTCTTAACTTAAAACTTCTGCAGCCAAAGGTGAATCTAGGAAATGAAACACAATAAAGCAAATGGATATGCCAATTCGTGCATCAGTTCAACTCAAACCCATCACTGCTCTGGAGTCTACTGTGTGTTTTTAGCTTCTGACTTATGGGTGTCAATAGTTTCATCCACTGCCCATTACTGACATTTCTTGAAATTTAGAATGGCCCTATAACAACCGAGGTAATGTAACCATGTCCCAACATAGAATGCCAGCGATCCATGCAGTGAAAATGGAAATCCTCAAATTAATGAAGAGGCTAAATACAGCTCTAGATGAAAATAGTCCTCTAACTTAAATATCATCTTACACTGAAATATCATCTTACACTGTAGCCTGGAGTCCTGTCCAGGTTAATAAGGGTTAACAGTAGTCACTATAGCAAACAGAGTATTGGGTAAGAAAGTAAAAACAGTCTTACAATCTTTGGGAAAGGAAGAGGAACAACAAATGACAGACGAAGCTAAAGATGAACCATCGGGTATCTGGCCTGCTAAGCTAATTTGGGCCAAATCTGCAAATTTCTGTACCCACTGACACACACGGCAGCAATTTGGCTAGCATCATACTCATCTCCTTTTGTTTCCCTAGCCAAATGGAGTAGCAGAAGTGACTTAACGCACAAGCCCAAATCAAGAGTTGCTGGTATCTCCTGTTGCAAAATAGTTCCCTATGAGGATGTGCTTACTGCCAGGAAAGGAGAAAGGTGTTTTCTCCGTTTTCACTCTGCTTTCTTTGGCACGTGGATCTGGACACCACGGTGGTGGTAGCTCATGCACATGGAGGGACTGTGCAGGGTGAGAAGATGAGTGAGGTGGTGTGGGTGGGCAGTGAATGCTGGCAAGAGGCTGTCTTGATAGAGACATGAAGTGGTGAAGAGGGGTGAATTTGATGGTGGGCAGGATGGGGCTGAGGCACTGTTTGAGGGGAAATTGTGAAACTGGAAATGGAAAGCATGAGGCTGGAGGCTGTCTTGAGGGATTTTGTGAAATCGGAAGTGCCTGAGGTGTGGTGAAGGACTGTTCTGAAAGACAGTATGAAGTGGCAGGTAGTACTGTGGGGTGTGAAGCTGCGTTGAAAGAGGTGGTGACATCAGAAGAGGGCACTGTGTATTGAAGGCAGCACAAGCAGAGGCTGTGCAATTGTAGCCGCTGAGGTGTGGTAGGGCTATGGAGTTTGGGTGGACCCTCCTCCAGGAAAGGTAAATCAGTAGGGACTAAGTACGGAGGTAACTTGTGTTGGGAGAGGCTGTGGGTCAGAAGAGGACACTCCGTGGTGATGACTGTGTTACGGCCAGCTTGGCAGGGACAATAGGCCCTTGGGGAATGAGAAGTTGTGCTGAGGGAGGTTGTGAAATCAACAGTAGGCATTATGGAAGAGCACTGGCAATTTCTCAATCTATGTGACCCTGAGCGGCAGTAAGGCATCCTCTTCAAGGACTGTGAAACTAGAGAATCTCAGGGACACAAGTAGGAGACAAAGCATCAGTGCAAGAGGCAAAGTATAGTTTTGTACACACAGTTCTTGCTTTCTCTGTATTGTGAGACTGGCTGAAGAAGGGAGAAGTAGTAAAAAAACATTTCCAGAGCCATGACAGTGGCAGGTTCTTTACAAAGAGGGAAGGGGGAAGTGGTTCAAATCTAAGTGACCACACACAACAAACCAGATATTTGCCCAAGAGAGTGATTGGCTGGCTGTCGGATGTCACGTTGAAAAGACCATGGCTTTTTAAAGAGTGTCTGACTAGCCCAGCACTACAGTATGGCACAAGGATTTCATCTGGACCATATATCAGAGAATTCAGGTGACAATTTTACCCAGCAGATCCATACCAGGCAGCTGCTGCAAATCAGTCACTGAAATTCCAGGGAAGCCACAAAAAGGTGAGAAATTCCTAGACGATATCTTTGCTATTGCAGTCTGTCTAATGCTTTCTGTTGTGCTTCTGGAGAGATGGTGAGGGGAAGGGAGGAGGAAAAAAAATGGAGGAAAGGAGGTCAAACGTTTTCTTCTCCTGCTGGTTAGAAATTGGCTATAGGTAAGCAATTGTCTTGATCATTTTCAGGAGAAGGAGAGCTTCATTCTGGGGACCCTTTTCCATTAACAAGTGCTATTGAATTTCTCTAAATATACCTCTGTAATATAAGATGGCATTATTCAGAGACCTAGTATTGGCAGTTTTGGTCTTAAATGATCACTTAAGATTATCCAAGAAAACACAACATCATAACTTTGTGTCCATAGTCTAAAATGTCTTTGTGGTCCCAAGGTTGTTCAGTCTGACATCTGCCACAGGAACTACATGGTAATCAGCATGCAAATGTTTAATCTCAAGAGAGAAAAAGATCACCTAGACTCAGTCTGCTGCTGTTTGATGCAAGCTTTCATTAATTAGTTTCGTTAAGGAAGTAGGCTTACATCTTGAATGTACCTTGGAGACATGAATGTGTCTTGGAGACAAGAAGAAATCAGTCTTTTCAAGTCCATACAATAAATATATGAGAACTGTGAGTGACTTTTTCGCTATTCTTTTCCACGGTCTACAGAAGTCAGAGAAGGATTCCTTCACTTCCATTACAGTGGAAGGCAAAATTATTGATGTTTTGTCATTTATCCACAGGGCGTCCATTACAGCCATGCCTGTACCTGGCAGTCTTTATGCATATATGACCAATGGCACAGGGCCATGTCATTTAACATTAGGAAATGTGCCTGACAAGCTTAAGTTAGACAACTAATCACCTGCCATTCCCTGGATGCCTGGTGGAGAGAGACGCAGTTCTGGAGGATGGGGTCAATTGCCTTCTGGAGATGACTGTAGCAGGGAGGTAGAATAGCCACTTTCCTAAAATGGGCACCAAGTCAGAAGGCTGGAGTGGGCTTAGACAGAGCTTAAGTGACACTCAAATGTTCGTGTCCTCTTCAATTGGAAATTTGCTTCAGGTTACACAGATAGCTTGTGGCAGAGACAGTGCTGCATTGGGTCTTCTAAAGGCTAGGAAACTGCTTAGCCACCGGGTCTTCCTTTCTCCTCATAGCAGACTTGGTTCACAGAATTAGAGGCTGCTCCAGCTGCTTTCTACTGTGAATCAAGGTCTGATAATTTGCTGCCACGCCAAAAGCAGATAGTGAGGAAGTGAACAGTCATAAAGCTGGATCTTTTCAATTTGCTTGCTATGGATGATCAGGGAAGAGGTAGCCCTGCTAGTGAGGTTGGTCAGGCAGTATGCTGCTCTCCCCAGATAAGGAAAGAGAAGGTGAGTTTGAACTCAGGGATGTTCCTGTTGTGAAACTGTGCTACAACAGAGATTCTGTGCATTCTGAGGGAGATGATGGGTTTTGCTTTCTGCAGTCCCTTTCAGTATGTACTAAAATTCTTTCTTCAAAGACCACTGGTCTCTAAAGTCTTCATGTTAGAAGCACTCAAGGTCCTGTAACAACTGAGGATGGAATCATCCAGCTTCCTACATATGAGTATGGTGCAGCCCCAGAAGTTCCCTGGTTCCAGTCAACCCTAAAGGTTTCACATCCAGCAAGCCCTGGTGAAGTTAAGGGTGGAATTCACCTCAGCTCACTTCAGCTGTCCATACGCTAATCCTCTCGCTGAAGCTGGCACTCTGCACTGTATCTGCAGTCAGCAAAGACAGACAGGTGACTGCACACCTACCTAAGACACCCATCTTAGGATAAAATGCATTACCGTTGGAGGTGCTCATAAACCTCCATTAATTCAAATGGCAGCCTTAAAGGCAACGTTAAATGAGATGTTTGCATTTTTAATGGTGAAAGCCAGGTTTAACAGTCCCAGCTGGATTTCCAACCAAGCACTGCTGGTGTACATGCCTTCCACGGACTAACAGAGCAAGATTGTCTCCACTGCTTCAGGCCAGCAGCTGGGCGAAGAATCTACCTGCATCACGCGTTTGTCTTGCCTCTATCCGTGCAGCGCTGAAGACAGTGTGTCTGGGGTGCTGAGACGAAACAATAATGATTCAATCATCTGTCACATTTTGCTTGTTTATGGAAGTCTGTCTCCATGTATGCTGCAGCATTTTACAAAGAGAGAACAGAGTATTCATGCTGGTTAGAGTGTTCAATGATTCACAACTTCCTAGCTCTCCCCCTTTTGACTTGTTCCTCTCTTCTTTTTAACTATGTCCTGATGTCTTTCAAGACACTTCTCTACCTTCCCACATCAAAATTAATAGCTGGTGGGGAGAGAGGAAGAGAGTCACGCTGTTTGACCTCATCAGACAAAAAAAAAGGTATGAAATCTATTTTTTGGCTTTTTTTTTCTCAAGATTCTCATTCAGATCCCAGTATCGTGGGGGAAAAAGCATGAACTGCCTCAGGGAATGGGGTGACATAATTATTTGAGCCATAATTCCAATGTCCTGTGAGGGTCAGACATTTTTTCCAACATATGGTTCTTACGGTTTCTCTCTGCGAAGGAAGTTATTAAGGGCTGACTCTGACAGACTGAATTGTTTATTGTCTGTACATAGGGCTTGAGAACAAACCAACCACATTAAACCACACTTTATTAAAATAGAAATCAGTCGTCAACATAAAAAGCTAGCAGCTATTTTGAGTACTCTCGACCATGTTTTCTAGGCATATGCGTAGAACAAAACTTGATCAGCTTTCATGCTGATTGAACTTGTATGCCAATCAACTCGAACTTTCACACACTTTTCACAAGATTTGTCTCATCTAATCCTAGCCACATGAAGCAAAGACAATTATACCAGAGTTGTTAACACGGGGTTCTTTTTTTATTCAGACAAGAAAAAGAGGTACTTGTCAGACATGATTAATCTGAGCTATTATTGCTTTTTTAAGATATTTGTTTCCCAACACTGACTGAAAACAGGACCCTAAAGAAATGAATTTTAGAAAGGGAGAAATACACTGCAATCTAACTTTTTGTACATGTCATGTAGAATTTGACTTAGATAGAGTACTTTGAACAACGCTCGGTGCTCTAAGTCCAAACACAGCAATCCCTCCCTAAATCAAAGGCTACAAAGAGCTGGAACAAATCCAGACACACCACCAGGTCACCATGAGGGAAAGTCACACTGGAGTTAACACCTCTCTCCTTTCTGCTTACAGGTCTGTCTGAAATCACTTATAATGAGTACTTCAGCTACATCAATGTTCCTTCCAACTGCAACCAGCCAGGCTCATGGGACTAATCAGAGCGGGGCTGTGGGAAAGACAGAGCCATCGTATGCTGTCCTCAAGTTCATGGAGAGCTTCTGCCTCATCAGCGCTGCCTGTGGGATGGTGGGAAATGGCATGGTCCTATGGTACCTTGGCTTCCGCATCCGGAGAAACCACTTCACCGTCTACATCCTGAACCTGGCCGCTGCCGACTTTGGGTATCTCCTCTGCATCGCCATTGAGACCGTTCAGTACCTGATGCAGTTCAACGTGGGGGTGCAGTTTGGGATATTCCTCTTCCTGGACCTTTTCACGTATGGGACGGGCTTGTATCTCCTGACCACCATCAGCATTGAGAGGTGCCTCTCTGTCCTTTCTCCAATCTGGTGCCGAAGCCACCGCCCAAAGCACTTGTCCGCCATCATCTCCGGCCTGCTCTGGGGTCTCTCCCTGCTGCTGAACACCCTCGGGTACATTTTGTGTACCGTCCGCCCCTCTGCCAGGAGCTGCCGCCTCCTGCTCATCAGCATCGGAGCCTTGGACTTCCTCTTCTGCACGCCCCTCATGCTGCTCTTCAGCCTGACCCTCTTCCTTCGGGTCAAGTGCAGCTCCCAACACCTCCGAACAGGCAGGCTCTTCACCGTCATCATGCTCACCGTCCTCTTCTTCCTCATTTTCGCTGTGCCTCTGAGTGTCCTGATCCTCTTTGACTTCTTGGGCTACAAATTCCTCTACTCCCCGGAGATTGGCTTTGTGCTGTCCTGTGTGAACAGCAGTCTCAACCCCATCATTTACTTCCTTGTGGGGAGCTACAGGGATCGGAGAATCAAGTGCACCCTCAGGCTGGCATTCCAGAGGGCCTTTGAAGATTCAGCAGATGACAAAGATGAACGGGATACCCGTGACACGATAACTATGTCCTCCTAATACCCTGTTGTGCCTAACACAGTAACACTGGTCTGGAGCCGAGGGTTGATAGTTTACAGAATTGAAGAACTCTGAGGTATTGGGGATGGTTTGTCTCACCTGACCTTCGGTATCTTCCTTGTAGATCTCTACCCTTTAGCTAGTTATTTTCAGCTCCATCCACAGTCTGTGAAAACATATAAGCACCTGCAGCACAGAATTTATCTGATCTTTATTAGGACCACATTGAAATTGCCTATTTGTTTTCAGTTGCCATTAAATGATTTATATTTTATAAGGGGAAAGGTCTTGGTGTCTACATTTCATCAAAGGAATCCCACTCAGAATTTGCAGCTCACTCAATAAATCTCAGTCTTTCAGAGCACAACAATATCAAGTTCATAAATTCCTGGTCACTTTTTACTCAGGCCTCTGAAGATGAGATGGGAACCAATCCTCCTCCTGTTGAAAGCAGCCATGAAATTCCTGGAAGAAGAGTCTACCTACCTCACTTAATTTTAAATACCTGTATCTCAGCAACACACACAACCTTCTGCGGCTCACAGAGTGCATGATTCTTGGCTTCCTAATGTAAGGATTTCAAACAGTGAAATGATTCATGCCCTAGAATTTCCTTTCTACTATTAACTAGGGAGGTTTCCATACCATGGAGTTGTGATGTAGTAGAAAAGGGCTCCAATCCCTACCAATTTGCCTTACAACTTTATGCACTGAGTTGCATGTTCCCTTTTCTTGTGTTTCAAAGCAATACGGGGCTGGAGTTGCATATTATTTTAGCTTCCCCCAGTCCAGGACAGCGTATCTGCATCTAACTACAGCATGCATTGGGTTATTATTTCTTCCTTTAAGAAGGACAGATGATGAGAACCCATGGCTTCTAACATCTCCTCTACCAACAGAAATAAATTCAAGGATAAGGAAAAAATAAGAAAGGGAAGAAAGGCAAATAAATACCACAATTTGCAACAAATTATCCTCTAGACCCAATCCCTTGAGATGCAAGATGTGATTATTTGAAATGTGGTACTATCAGACTACACACCATTTGTTCTTTTAACCTAAATTGATAGAAAAGGGCAACACACATAATTTTCTTCGAGAAACCTTACAGATTTCCTCTTTGTGCCTTCATCTGCAAATATTTTCCTAAAGGGAAGCTGCATTCTTCTATTGTCTATTATGTTTTTTCTGTTCATTTGTCTTTTTATTGATTTTGAAATGCACCACTTAAAAAACTAGTGGTGCACCCTAGTGCCTGCAGTTGCTTTTTGCTTCCTGTTTACAGTTCCTGAAAGCTGAAATTTGTGTTCCATTTCTACTATTCTTTAATTTTTAATGCTATTCTTCTGCAATATACATATAGTTGATCCAGATTAGGTCTATGTCATCAATTATTTTTAGTAAGGTTTTTTTTCCTTCTACTAAGGTTTGTTTTTTCTTCTACCGCTGAAGGGAAGAGAGCATCCATTTATCAGAAAACATGTTAAAAATGTTTTCCTTTTAATATCTATAATGATTTTATCATTGGGAGAACTGAAACATTTCCATTATTAGTAAAAATGTCAAAAGCTTTCTTTTTAAAAGGAAAATAAATTGTATTTAAAAACATTATTGTCCTCAGAAGGAGCCATCAACTGATAAAATCATACAGAATATAAACTGTGAAAAACTTTCCATCCTGACAGTTTGTCCTTAAACATAACTATCATGAAGACATGTGGCTTTTAATGTGAACACATTTTACACATCACATTAATGTGAACACTTTACATCCAGCCTGGGCCATTTAAAAGGTGACACCTGCATATAAACCACCGTCGTAGACACCTTCAATCATCCATGGTAAAAGACAAGCGTTCTCAGGGGTGGCATCTGCCAGATATTTACAATGTAACTCCTGGGGTCCAAAAGAAATCAGTGATAGGATCTGCAAGGAGATGGGGATCATTTGCAGGCTTTTCCACCCTGAACTAACACCAAGATTGTCAGCCCAGCCTGCCAGGGAGAATGTCCTCAGCATCTGAACGAAGTTTGTCCTCTGAATTACTCGGTATCTCTCTGGAAGGATGCCACGGCATCCAGAAGATCAGTGGTCATGCATAAGAAGGGAACATTCCTCAGGGGCCACCAGCACCATGAAAAAAGCCCGCATTTCTGCTTCCCTGGGGGCAGCTGAAAGAAGACAGGCAGCCCAGGCCGTAAGTGTTGAGTGTGCTCCTCCACACGGTCCGTGTGCCAGCAGCATGCGGTGCCTGCGAGGGATGGTGTCACTTGTTCCCCAAGGACAACAAATCTAACTCCACTCCTCTGAGGAGTCCCTAGACACCAGAGTCTGAAATAATCTTTATTTTCTCATTGATTTCAGCAGAAGGCACACACGTTACTGTTGGTATTTTTCTGCGGTGCAATTAAGACCTGGAGGAAGGGATGTGTATGGGCATGTGGACGCTTCAGAACAGTACAGCTTTCACCACATGCAGGAGAGTGAAAGACTCTCCGGTGCCTTGATTTGGTTCCCTTTCCCAAGCCTCTGTCCCCCCATAGTTATCCCCACCCTCCCCTTCAAGCTGCTACCCCATTCTCCATTCCAAGAGCTTCTACAACAACCAGCCCGCTTCCCTCCCTCACCCCAGCCTACCTCACACACACCTCAAAGGAGCAGCCTTCCCCTTGCAGCCGTCCCCCACATCAGCTGCCAAATTCCTTCTCTTGCACCTTTCATGGAAATGTGGCTTTGTGCCGCAGGAAGGACGGGGCAGCAGCTAGTAAGAGAAGGCTACGTCCTCTTTGAAAGAGGAGAGTCAGGGTCAGCTAACTGGGGACAGAACGAGGGGCAAGCACCTCTACACAGCTACCTTTTGCACTATTTAAGTGTTGCACCAGCTTGTAGCCAAGTGGCGTCTTACAACCCTCAGAGCAACTTGGGATCAGGCACAAAGAAGAGCAGAGGAGGTACAACAGTGCAAACAGGCTTTGGCAGGCCTTGCTGGTGAGACCTGAGGTACGGCATGGAAACCCCACTTTAGGCCCTACAGGTTGTGTGCTTTAAAAGCTTAACTGTCAGAAAGGTAGTCACCCGTTCCTACCCCGGCCAGGAAAAGGCAGTACATCAAAGCAAGTGTCCATAGGCAAGAAGCCATAGATAAAGGACTTAATCCAATCCTAAGCTCTGTTTAATTTGAAGTAAGAGAGGTGACAAAAAGTCAGGTAATCACAACATCACAAAATTTGGATCGGGTCTGCTCAAAGGCAACTCCTGACTGCAGAGGCAGAGAAAGAACCTTGCTTCTTCACAGTGTGACACCTGAAGACTGAGGGACATGTGTCCCCTTGGAGCCGACACCAACCCATTTCAAAACTTGCACAGCCACATTGTTAAAAGTCCTTTCTTCCTCTCCGTTTTATTAGTGGCACACAGCAAGGTTATTTCCTGTCTGCAGTATTTCTCTTAATTGCTATGAATAAATAATTGCTCTGTTTACTATCCTTCTAAAGTCCCTTTCAGTTCAGCCTTTTAAAATACTTTATTTCTCTGGGGTCAGAAGTGAGTAATGAGTCATCCAAGCGCTGTAAGAGCCCTGTGCAGTTTAGAGAGGCTCCGCCTGTCCGGAGGAGAAAGAAATAGGCACCTTTTTACACATTCTGGGAAAGAAAGGCTCAGAAGCGTGCTGGGGTGGAAAGTGAGGGCTGATCATGTCCAGGAAGGGTTACTGATGCTTAGCACTCAGGGGATGAAGGGATGAAGGCCTCATTGTCTGATCTGTCTCCCTCACCCCAGGCACGCTGGACAAGCCATTTTTCTTCTTGGGGTCTTGGCAGGATTTGGGATAAGGCATTGCACAGGAAATGATTTCTGAAGGAAACATTGGGAAAAGGGATACTGTCCCTCAGACTAATCCAATCTAAACCAAGTCTGATTTTCCAAGAAAGACAAAACAAAACAGAATACCGTTCCTCTGAGAACTTCCCACAATCTCTACTAACCACTCATTTGTACATCCCTAGCATAACAGCATTTGGCCCCAGTACAAATGCACAAAGAGCCTTTCACAGATGCAAGCAATATCCCAGAGCATCGCTGGCAATGGAATCCCTGGCAGGTAATTTTCTCCCCACCTACTGTAGGAGCAACCAGAGAAGTGGAGCAGAAATGTGCAGTTGCCTCACAACGTAAAAGAAACCCATTCTCATCTGCTGCTGACTTCATCCCATCCTCTCCCTCTGCACAGTGAGAACGCTCCTTCCTGACAGCACCTGCTTCGTGACATGACAGAAGACACAAACCGAATCTGCAGACTGAAACACCTTTCCTGTCTTTTCCACAGAAAGTGTTTCCCAGAAGATCCAATGGGATAAATTACAAACCAAGAGAAAGACACCAGAGCTGCTGCCAGATCCTAGCTTCTCTGAGCGCTCAATTCAGCTGCACAGGGGCAGAAGGTAAGATTTGAGGACTGGGTTCAGGAATGCCTCACCATCCACACGTTTTGCGGTGTTCCTTGTCTCTGCTGTGCCACTTCTGGTCCTCTCTCACAGGCACACACGCACACAGAGTCACTACGTAGTCACACCCTTCCCATCTCCTACTGCTCTGTCTGTAATTCACTGCACTGTCTGTAATTAGCAATGTTTTCTTCTGCTTCTTTTTCTTTACTGTGTTGAATGGTCTCATTCTTTCTTCTTCTGCAGGGATGCTGCACTTAGCCAATCTCCACCTCTCCAAATTCCTGCATGATTTTGCCCTCTTCTCAACATTTTGCATCTTGATAGCTGTTACCTACATAGATAGTAACCATGCATGCTCCTTGAAAGCTATCTGTGCCAAGCCACAAAGCTGTAAGAATAAAAGCAATGTGTCAGTCACTAAGTGCCCTCTGCCTCTTCTCTGATCCCAAGAGAGACAGAAAGAAGAGACGTATTTGATTTGGGGGATTTCATCATGACTGAGGAGCTCAGAACACTCTTTTCCCAAAGCAATGCAAGCCAGGCTCATGGGACTAATCAGAGCGGGGCTGTGGGAAAGACAGAGCCATCATATGCTGTCCTCAAGTTCATGGAGAGCTTCTGCCTCATCAGCGCTGCCTGTGGGATGGTGGGAAATGGCATGGTCCTATGGTACCTTGGCTTCCGCATCCGGAGAAACCACTTCACCGTCTACATCCTGAACTTGGCCGCTGCCGACTTTGGGTATCTCCTCTGCATCGCCATTGAGACCGTTCAGTACCTGATGCAGTTCAACGTGGGGGTGCAGTTTGGGATATTCCTCTTCCTGGACCTTTTCACGTATGGGACGGGCTTGTATCTCCTGACCACCGTCAGCATTGAGAGGTGCCTCTCTGTCCTTTCTCCAATCTGGTGCCGAAGCCACCGCCCAAAGCACTTGTCCGCCATCATCTCCGGCCTGCTCTGGGGTCTCTCCCTGCTGCTGAACACCCTCGGGTACATTTTGTGTACCGTCCGCCCCTCTGCCAGGAGCTGCCGCCTCCTGCTCATCAGCATCGGAGCCTTGGACTTCCTCTTCTGCACGCCCCTCATGCTGCTCTTCAGCCTGACCCTCTTCCTTCGGGTCAAGTGCAGCTCCCAACACCTCCGAACAGGCAGGCTCTTCACCGTCATCATGCTCACCGTCCTCTTCTTCCTCATTTTCGCTGTGCCTCTGAGTGTCCTGATCCTCTTTGACTTCTTGGGCTACAAATTCCTCTACTCCCCGGAGATTGGCTTTGTGCTGTCCTGTGTGAACAGCAGTCTCAACCCCATCATTTACTTCCTTGTGGGGAGCTACAGGGATCGGAGAATCAAGTGCACCCTCAGGCTGGCATTCCAGAGGGCCTTTGAAGATTCAGCAGATGACAAAGATGAACGGGATACCCATGGCACGATAACTATGTCCTCTTAAATTTCTCCTTTTTTTTGCTCAATCACCTTTTGAAATGGAGAGAGAAGGAAAAAGAGAGGTAGAACATAGATTCCTTTGAACCAGTGGGCCCTAGATCCCAGGTGTGGGGGGAAAAGTGAATATATGAGCCCAAGTTAGGGCTATACCAAGCCATGTTGCTAACCCCGTATGTTAACCCCAAATTCAAATGCACTTTTGTTTATTTAGACTCCCCCATGGTAAAGCATGAGTACTGTCTTTGTGGCTAGCTTACTGTCGCTCTCTGTGAGTGCCAAGTTTAATAAACAGCATTTAAAAATGGCTCTGCCTGGTCTTTGCTTTTTTCTCTCAGCTATCACTCTTGAGCCAACATTTGAGCTCCTTTTCCATCAACTCTCTCACTTCTAAAGCCATTGCATAGCTCACATATTGTCAAAAACACCTTCCCAAAACTAATTTCAAAACCAATTATTTTTGGCAATAAAGCATAAAAGCGATCTCCCTTCACCTCCCAACATTTATTCTTTAAAAAAAAGACAGAAATCAGTTGTTCAAAAAGAAACGTGGAAGCAAGCATGCCCACAATGTGTTGGAGGCCCAGAGATCTATGTGGGAGCTGTGCTTGTGTGCTCCTCCCCAGGTGTCTGCCTGGATACTGTCCCTAGGGGCTCACGAGAAGGAGCCCACCAAAACCACCTTGGCCACACACTGAAAGCCTTCTCTTAAAAAAGGGGTGGGTAAAAAAGGGGAGGGACGCAGCTTCTAGGGCAGGCGGTGCAGAGGAGCTTCAGAATCAGCTGAGGAAGACACACTGCACAGTCCTGCACAGTAGAGGAGTCTCTGCAAGGCTTGGCAGCAAAAGCTGTTACCTGGCTGCAGGCACGGATTAGACTTTTCAGACCCTCTCTCCTAGCATCGGCTTCAAATGCCTGTGGGGGTCCCATGAAGCCCTGGCTGGAAGAAATCTAGAACATCTTTTGGGGGATCAAAGGGGTGGTCACAAGGTGTTGGAGAACCAGACAGGATTAGTTCTGGTCCAGGTCATTCTCTTTCCTGAATGTACCTTTATGGCAGAATTCACTTATCCTCATTTTTACTCCTTTCATGCACCTTCAAAACTCACTTGCATAGCAACAAAGGGGCCTTTTCTCCCTCCTTCACCCCCAGCTCCGGCAACTGGGGATTCTCCCTGAGTGAGTACATCTCAAATACTGTGATGCATCCCTGCAGTAAAGCCGACTAGTCGCAGAAATTCGAGTGGGGTTAATTCAGCTAATTCAGCCAAGGTCACAGCTGGGCCAAGGTTGTTGCATGGGCTCTTGGACACTTTACACAGCATCTGTCCTGTCAGACTTAATCCTCAATATGCCATTCACCTTGTTTTTTCCCTAAGAGAACAGATGTCACCTGAGACTAGAATTAAAACGCTAATACTATTTAAAATGTCAAAATCACCCAAAACTTCAAAGTACAGATACTATTATTCTGCTTTTTCTATTCAGGTTAGTAAAGTGCTACTACATCTCCCCTGGCAATGAACTGGACAGGGATTTGGAAGGTTTAGAAAACAAGGCAGAAATTTTTATGGTATCCAAACAGAAAATGTACCTTTGTCAAGAAGATAAGCTAAGGGCAGAAGTGATGCAGTCGTGGTAGGGAGAGGTGATTTTTTGTTCTATTGAACTAACTAAGCAAACTTCAGGTTAAATATATTCTGAGAATAGTTCCTCTGAGCTCAACTTGATGACACTGTTCAGTGAGGTGAGTCCTCCAAACAAAACCCTTGACCCTATTGGGTTATTCCTTATAGGGTAGTAGATAAAAAAAAAATGCTGCTGCTGTTTGCAAGGAGAAAATGTCTGTGTGCAACATGTGTTGACCAGCTAAACATTTGATGGGTTTGATGCGTACCCTGAAGAACATCAGGCAGGAAGGTAGCAATAAGAATGTAGATCTCCCCTCGCTAATATTGCTCTGTGTATGTTTTAGATGCTAACGAGGAGGGGAAGAGGGAGAAAAATCAGGAGCAAAAATAAACACATCACAAAAACTGATATGAAGATGGGCTTAAATGCATCTTCATTGTTAAAACAGATTGTTCCACACAACTTTAGACAATAGGCTCTTGGGTTGGTGGACTCAACACTGGACCAAAAAGGGGAATTATTGATGCCAAAATGCCAATTCCTCTCAGAGCTGATGGGTGACTGCTGTGGCACATACCTTTGTCGCACTGTGGATTTCAGTTTTGAAACAAGACGAGAAGCCGCCGATTGCGCTAACCAGCAGGAGGACACAGGTGCACAGAAGTGCAAACAGCACCCAACAAGGTGGGAGGGTGAGGATGGAAACCTCATCCTTTCAAAGATGACAAAAAAAAAAAGTGGAATGAGAGGATGGAAATCAGTCCAAACAGAAAAATGGCAATGGTACCTAACAACAGGGATGCAGCCCAACTGGGTTCTTGGCCATGAACGGGGAGGGAACATACAGGGATCTGGCTGACCTTAGGTAAAGAGGGTGCGGGATGGAGAAGTGGAGAGAAGAACGGAGGAGTGAAAGAATTAACAACAACATATCAATTACAATGTGTGAAAATCAGCTCAAGAAACTGGCTGCCCTTCCTTCCAGACCGGTACCTCAGAAGTTTCTCAAATTCAGCCTCTCATCTCCTCCAGTCTCTCCTGTCAGAGTTTCCAGGCGAATGCAGGCTGCGGCAGAAGTGGCTGTGGAGACGGCAGATCCCGTGTGTGTGTCCCACGGGAGAGGGACCAGAGCAGGGAAAACCCAAAGTCTTAAGTACAAAAAATAATGTGTGTATATGTGTGTCCTGGGTGTCTGTGGCCAGCTGCTGGCAGCGCGGGCTGCAGGGTCCTCTGTGAGGGGAGTGAGGGGCTGCCCTGCGCTGGGCACAGCCGGTTGCAGCCGGTTCCAGCTGGTTCCAGGCAGTTCCATGGCGGCTGCACTGCAGGCCACAGCTGAGCCCTTCACGGGATCCTGTGGCACCGATGTGAAAACATTATTTGAGAACGGACAGAAAACACCAGAGAGGCAGAGAGGGAGGGAAAAAGAGCGAGAAATGGCGGGAAGAACAGCGAGGACAGAGAAGGGGAAGCAGCGCTCTGCAGCTGGGGAGCACCCTGCGCCAGAGGAGATGGGGGGTACCTGACAGGAATTGTCGCCTGAGCAGGATCCATGCGGGAGCAGGGGAAAAGTGGGAGAGGGAAGGAGCGGGAGAGAAACCGCTATGTACGGACTGTAACTCCCTCGAGCACCCCTGTGCTTCTTGGGGGGTAGAGGAGTCTGGAGGGAAGGAGTGAAGCTGAGCTGGGGCTGGGGGGGGAAGGTCGTATTTTAATTGTCTCTCACTACCCAAATCTATTTCAATTGGCAATACATTAATTTTCCCCAAGTCAAGTCTGTTTTGCCAGTGACGGTAATTGGTAAGGGATCTCCTGTGCAGAGGGGAACTAGGGACACATTTCTCCACCAGTTTTAAAGAGAACTGAGGACTTCTGTCATGTTCTGAGGGTCCGCCATGATACATCAACCCCTGTACCTCAAACCCGCCTCTGTCAGAGGAAAGGACTCATTAGAAAGCTTTCCTTGCTGGTGTTTCTCTCCCTGTTTCTCCTCGTTCTCTCCCATCCTTTAAGAGGCAAAAGGAAATAGGAACTTTCCTATGCCCAGGTCTGTACTTTTCTGGTAATGTGTGTCCCTATCCAGGTCCCATCTTGGAGCTGCCACATCCCAATGGGTGTGGGAAAAACAGAGATTGACCATGACCAAGGGGCCTTCTGGTCAAAGATACGGAAACAGAATGGAGGGGAACCAGATCTGTCTGGTTAAAAACAATAAGCTAAGGTGTTATTTGTAGTAAAAAAAAAAAAAAAAACAAACCTTCCTCTCAGTGCCTGGGCCTGAACCAGGTACTGTAGGGAATCTGACGTGGGGTTGAAGCAGATCGACTCCACAACCTCAGCTGATTTTCCCCACAATTTCCATGTGAATGTTTTCTGATTTACAACCAGTCACTTGGAAGTCTAATATTTCCCAGCTGCACCATGGGTGGAAGTTGTTCCCTTGGGATCTCTTGGGACCTTTCACAAAGAGGCTGTCTTTGCATCACCTCAAACCAAAAGAGGAATGAGCTCATGAAATCCAATTTGTTCTGAAAACGGACTGAGTTTTAGGGCACTCAGCAATGCTCATGACTTCTAATCTTCTCTGAGTAGAGGAAATGACTAATTCAAAGAAACTTCAGAAGATAAACAGTATAGAAAACATCCTTTTTTGCTGACAGATACTCCTTTTTTATATAGATTGTTTCTGTCCTGGTAATTATATGACTATTAGCACCTACTTAATTGTTTTGGTTTTATTGTTCTCTGTTTTTAATTGATGAATTTAATGGATATTTGGCAATATGATTTTCTCCATCTTAAAATACATCTTGTTATCTCAGTTCGTCATACCTATTCCAGAGCTTCCTTAGCATATGTTTCCATTATAGCTGTGCTTTGCATTAGAGCAGCAATATATGCATCAAGGTTTTATGGGAAGTTCCTGACAAAAAGGAGGGATCTGAGAAAAACCAGGAATACTCATTGTACAATGTGTGGTAGAGGAAATAACACTTGAATTACTGTCAAAGACAGCACTGAGTATAAGGCAAATCATAAGGAAAATAAAGGGGAAAATGAAGATGGAAAATGAAGACAGAAAATAGGGACTGGACCAGGTAAATAATTTTTTAATTAAGACACAGGAAGAGCCTTCAAGTCAGCGTGGGCTGAAAAAGGACGGAAAAGCCAAGTTTATTTTAGAACAGATAATTCCAGCTGTTAGTCTGGTATTTCACAGCTGCGCTTGCTCTTTGGCAGATGAAAAACTCTTTCTCCAGTGATTCCAGAGGGAGCAGGACCAGCCCCTGTGTGACTGACCCAACTATGCATGAAGATTTAGCACTCTGGGGATATTCTTCTTCATCTGTCCTGTCCAAGCAAATCCTTTGTCATGCAAACACTTTATACTATCCCTGTTCCCCAATTCCACCTGTACCTCTAGCCATCCCGGCACCTCTGATCTGCAACCCATGGGAGGTGTTCATGTGCCATCTTTACGGTACCAGCATCCTGTGCTTAGAAAGCTCCAGGGCTCAGGCACTCCACCTATGCCACTTGCATCAGACATTTACACTTGTGTAAACACCTTGGCTGTTTTTCAGAGCTTCTTCAGGCCGCTTCTGGCCCATGAAAGAGCAAAGCTTTCATGAGAACTGCATTTATGTGAGAGTCAGCTCCAGCAAGGTCCAGAGATACTGCCTGTACCTACAAATCCTCCCTTGGTTATGTCCCAAGACTATCATAAGAAACAGCAATACTTCCATTGTTACAGTGATTTTCTTTTTTATTGTTGAAGAAAACTTCAGTTTGAAATAAAATTAAGTATTTGGGGTGGGAGGGATTTGTCTTTAGCCTTCTAAAAGTAGGATTTAAGTCACTGGATTTTGGGTTCTTGCACTGCAGGAGTCACAGATGTGCCAGGTGACCCCACTATAAACACAGAGATCCCCTAAACACAATCAGTGGAGCTGAGAGCATAACGAGGTAAGGGGAGAAGACAGTAGGGAGGCTTCACGGTTTCTAGTGAAATCTCTGCTAAAACAATATTGTCATCAATTATCAAAAGTTCTCCAAACCTTGTTAACTAACATGAAATGGCTTCAGAGAAAGTGCTGCCCTGTAAAATGAAAACCAAAAAGAAAAGGCTATGACCCCCTGTTATTTCTTTGAATGTTCTGATCAGAACATTTTCCCTTCTTTCTCTGATTTAGACTGAGCTTCCAAAAAGCAGATTTAGATTCCTCCAAAAGACCACAAAGACTCATTCACTAACCAAAGGAGCAAGAGTTTATTATGATGGGTCCAGGGCATGGGGGCCCTCTTTCCCCCTGGGCTGCCTGTGGGGCTCAGCATCTTCAGCTGCTGCTGACCCCCACGTTCCCCAGCCTGAGCACTCCCCAATCCCACCAGCACATGGCGTTTGCACCAGTGGATGTCTCTGTATGTACCTGGAGTAGCTGCAACAAAATCCATCTCTGCTGGGAGCAGCCTCCCCATGGGCTGCCACGTGGCACGGGAGGCCTCCAGGCTTGGCCTCAGGTCAAAGCAAGGGAGAAGCTGGCATGCAGGGTCCAGACCTGGCCAACATCCAGGGTCGCTCTTCCTCCCCTGCTCTACCTCGCCTGTGCCCCTTGTGCAGTGTCGCCTCATACCAGGAATGAGGAGAGGCACCAGCTTCGAGGAGGATGCTGCTTTGGTGGCTTTCCCCACCTCAGTCCCAGGCAGAGGAGGCGCATCACCACCCCATCCACTTGCCCCTCTGCTCTGCCCCACAGGAGCTGGGCACAAGTCCCATGGATGGCAATCTTGTCAGTAGGAGTTGGCCACATCACCCTCTTCCTCTCCTCCCACCGCCTTCCAGTGTCATCCCACCATGCGAGGGGCTTCTGGCTTTCTCTGTGTGTACCTGGTGCTGGACCAGGAGACCCTCCACATTGGGAAATCACCAGTGTGTGGACATGCAACAGCATAAGGGCTTCAGCCGCTGCCTGTGATGAAACTCCCCAGGTTTGTCGCCTTAGAGATTGCATCTGTGGGTTACATAGGGCTGCAAATGGGATTTTATCTGCAAGATTCTTGTCTCTCCAAACCTCATCCATCAGCACCATAGAGACAGCTCACTTTTCTCTGTATTTCTTTTGTTTTCCAATTCTTTTCTTTCTTTCTTTCTTTCTTTCTTTCTTTCTTTCTTTCTTTCTTTCTCTCTTTCTCTCTTTCCTTCTTTCCTTCTTTCTTTCCCTTTCTTTCTTTCTCTCTTTTCTTTCTTTCTCTCTTTCCTTCTGTTTCTTCTTTCTTTCTCTGTTTCTTGCTTTCTTTCTTTCTTTCTTTCTTTCTTTCTTTCTTTCTTTCTTTCTTTCTCTCTTTCTCTCTTTCCTTCTTTCCTTCTTTCTCTCTTTCTCTCTTTCTCTTTCTTCTTATTCTCCAAATTGTAATTTTACCCTATGTCATATTCTCTACACCACTAATCCCTGCATCACCCACCAAGACCCATTGGCTTGCCCATTTTTGCAATCCTTTTGGCAGACCCATGCCTTGCTTGGACAACAGAGATGGCCAAAGCTCTCCCACAGCCTAACGTGTCAGACTTTCCCCAGGCAAGAGAACCCCCGAAACACGGCGAAACTCATCTGCTGAGCAAAGAGAGCCAGAGTTTATTCACTGGGACCAGAGCAACGAGGGTCATTGCAATGGGGAATACAGCCAGGCATGGGGACTGAGCCCGCTTGGGTCTGTGCTACGAGCCCCCATGCCTCCATCCCTCAGGCTGCATCCAAGGCTCCACATCTCCAGGCCTCCTCGCCAGCGGTGCCTTATAGAGTGGTCTCCACCGCAGTGTCCCCGGGCACGCGGCTCTCCTCGCTCGTCGCTTTCTCTTCGAACACTCGGCAGAAGGCGACTTTCACGGAGCCTTGGAACCGGCGCTGCCGGCAGCACCCCACCAGAAAGTAAATGACTGGATTGCTGCTGCAATTCAGCAATGCCAGCAGGAAGGATGCTTTGCCAGGAAGCAATTCAGATGAACTTGGAAGGTTGAAGAAAACCTCTACAGTGAAAGGAATACCAAGGCCAAAGAAGAAGATCATGTTGAGAAGGACAGCAACATAGAGTTTCCCCAGGTGTCGTCTCTGTGAGCCACATCGGAGTTTGATAAACAGGGACAAGTTGGAAACCAACATCATTGATGACAAAATCATGGAAATTGCAATGGCCAGACCTCCAAATACTGTCGTATACCTTTTAGCAAAGTTAAAGCTAAGATACATTGAGGAAACAAAAAATCCAGCGCAAGCCCAGAGCACCCCACTCACGACACCTGATAAGTGCTTTGGGCGGTGGCAGCGATACCAGATTGGGAAGAGGACAGAGATACACCGCTCCACGCTGATTGCTGTCAGGAGACCCAGGCTGCTAAGATCAAAGAAGTGGCACAGAAATTCAACTACAGATACAAAATCTGTGTAGAAAGAAAGAAAATAATGCAAATAAGAACACATTGCTGTTAAGCTCAAAAATGCCAGTGTGAGCAGAAAAAACAGGAGGAGCAGAGAGAAGTCAGCAACAGCTAGATTTAGGATGTAGACAGTGAAAGGATTCTGCTTCATGTGGAAGCCCAGGAACCACATGACTATCCCATTCCCCACAAGTCCACAGAGAGAAATCACTACACAGACACCTGCAAAGACCACCAATTTGTAAGGCACTCTTGAGCATTCATATTCAATATTTTCCCTATAGTCTGCATATCCAGAAGTCATGTAGTTCAGAGAGAGGTCTGTTGTGGTGGTCTTCTCCATGGTGAATGACCCTGCTCTGGCTGTTCACCTTCTCCCTCTCCCACCACCTCCTAGGAAAGATGAGGAAGGAGAAGGCAATGAGGGGCATCGGAGCTCCCAGCACTCGCCATCTTTCCCCACATCCCCACACCAGCCCCGGGCTGCGCCAGGAAGGACCCCATCCTCTGCTGTGCCCAGCACAGGCTCCCACCCCTCCAGCCCTGTCCCTGGCCAGGAGGCATCTCCCACCTGCCCGTCCCCGGCCTCCTACCTCTTGGTGCTCCTGGGAACAGTGCTGCCGCAGGAGCTCCAGCACACGAGGCTTCCAGGCTCACCAGGAGAAAGGGTCTGGTGATGGCTGCTGTGGCCGCCCCGCTCTGCTTTGGCCTCGTCCCTCGTGCCTGAGGAGCAGACCTTTGCCCAGAGATCACATCCCGTGGTCAGGAGACTCCCCTCACAATCTCACCACATCGGTGACAGCTTCCCCTCACATGTCCCACGAACAGTGATCTTGTCAGTAGGACTTGGCCACATCACCCTCTTCCTCTCCTCCCCCCAGTTTTTTACCAGGAGGTGCTGATCTGTTATGATTCCATTAAGAAAGGCACTCAGACTCCGTAGAGTATAATTTTAAATGCCATTTACTAGATCTAAAACTATGAGGACGGAGAGGATAGCACAAATAATCTGATGTCCCTTCAGGTGCTGGGAACCTCAGGTCTTGCAGCATCAAACAGGCCTCTGATCAGGGCAGATCCTGTCCATGGAAAGGTTACCCCACTATGTTGCTGGAGCTTTTATAGGATTTTCTTAAAAAAGAAAACAACTCATTCTCCTGACAAACAGAAGGATGTTCACATGTGAACCATTGCAGCAGTCTTAGATAAAGGCAAGGTGTAACCACCAGCACCCAGTGGGAGCTGCCTGCAGGCTCCTCCCTTATCGTCAACCGACCAGGTTTATCCCATGGCCAAGGGAGATGCACAGCACGGCACAGTGCAGCACGGCACAGCACGGCACAGCACAGAGCTGGGACTACTCAGGCTGAGTGTTTTGTGGCTCGCTAACTCCATGATGTATAATGGTCTTCTGGTCAGGATCTCTACACCCCCATCCTCCAGCTTCAGCTTGCCATGCCGGAGTCTCCTGGGTTTTGCTGTGCAAAGCTGGTGGTGGAAGACTTCCTCTAGCTCTCTTCTGTTCCTTCACTATCCTTACAGTGTGCATCGCCAAGGGGGTGGTGCGGAAGAGATCTGGCAGGGCAAGAGAGGGGCAGAAAGATGAGAATGAGTGAGATGAGCCAGGGACCATCAACAACGGGGATGAACCAGCAGAAACTCCTCAGAAGTCCTTGACAGTCCCATGGCCTTAATTCTCCTTCTTCTTCCCATCATTCCTCGGGTGCAGAACCACTCCTGGTCATGCCCATCCCTTCCTCTGCCCCTCCAGGCCTCATCATACACCCATTCCTTGCACCTGGGATGCCAACAGAGGGCCCTCAACAGCAGCCAATGAGGCAGAGCACTGGCGTTGTCTCAACTTGCCGTGAGAAATCACCAGTATTCAGATACAGAACAGCATGAGAGCTTTGCCCTCTGCCTCTAATCACACCCCTGACATGCATGTGTCTCCTCTGAGATTACATTTTGTAGGGTACATAGTGCTTCAAATGTGCTTTTATCTACAAGTGGTTCCTGTTGCACAATCTTGTCCTTTAGCATCACAGGGGCTGGCATTTTCATTGCTTATTTTCTCTCCCTCCTTCATGTGTTTTCCATCTTTTCAATACCTCTTCTTGGGAGTTATTGACTATGTTTGTCATCCCCAAGACTGATGTCCTCCAAGGATGTCCTTTGATTTCATGTGGGGAACGCACAGTAATGAACAAGGTCCGCAGTGTCTCCAGGGGGTCCAGCCTGGAGCTGCAGGAGCTGGGGCCAGAGATAGACTTCAAACAAGGCTAGAGCATAGGCCTAAGGTCCATCCATGGGAGGGGGATGGAGACAGGTCTTCAGACAGGTGCAACTCCTGCATAGCTCAGGCAAAGCCTGGTTGCTCAGGCCTGACCCTAACTGGAACCCCTGGTCCCGTGGGCAGGGGATGAATGGGTGGGATCAGGGCAAATGAGTCCTGTTGTTGCCTTCAGGACCCTGGAAGAGAGAATCAGAGTGCTTCACACAGACAGTTTAGCGTGCTATGTCGTTCAGTCACGCTTCATGAGATTAAGTCCCTTTATTCCCCTTTCCCACAGTTTTGGGCCTATAAAAATCAGCTCATCATCGTCCTACAATAACAGTGTGTGTTTTCCTTTCTTCACCTCCACTGTGAAAAACATTTCCCTTTATTGATTTTGTCTATGGCTTTGTAGCATCAAATTTCTCACAAGTATTATGTTCCATGCTTTGACAGATTAAAGCAAAGCCTCTGCCTGATGGCAATGTCTCCCAGAAGAAAGCTGGGAGAAGTCTTTGAGCACCGGGTTACATGTCATTAGAGGCACTGAGCAAAGCCCTCATGCTGTTGCACTTCTGCACATCAGTGATTTCCAACTGTTGAGGGTCCCTGGCTTGTCTCTCTCACTCTCACCTTTCTGCCATCCTCCATCCCTGGGAATGATCTAGGTACCCTCCTGCATTGACAGATGGAGCTTTCCCCATGCAGTCAAGCGGCGCTGCTGGAAAGTAACAGGAGACCACGTTACTCTGCAAAACTGGCCCCAAATCTTCCTGGTCTGGGACAATACGCCCTTCACACACCTCCCACTTTGTACATGAACTGTCCAGCCAGCATCATCCTGTATTGGTATGATGCTCCTCTCTCCTCCTTCACCTCCAAGCAGAAGGTCTTGCTTGCCCTTGGCTCTGAGGGGGTTCTCTCCTATGGTTTTGGGGCTACAGCTGAGTTACTTGCAGTACGTTCCAGGTTTTGCCACACATTATGGTGAAGCCTCTGTATGGGGGTAAAGTGCCCCCAGGGAGAGCAGGGGAACATCTTGGACCACCAGGTACACACAACGAAAGCCAGAAACCCTTCTCATGGTGGGACAAAGCTGGAGGACGGCAGGAGGAGAGGAAGGGGGTGATGTGGCCAAGTCCTACTGACAAGATCACCGTTTGTGGGACATGTGAGGGGAAGCTGTCACCGATGTGGTGAGATTGTGAGGGGAGTCTCCTGACCACGGGACGTGATCTCTGGGCAAAGGTCTGCTCCTCAAGCACAAGGGACAAGGCCAAAGCAGAGCGGGGCGGCCACAGCAGCCATCACCAGACCCTTTCTCCTGGTGAGCCTGGAAGCCTCGTGTGCTGGAGCTCCTGCGGCAGCACTGTTCCCAGGAGCACCAGGAGGTAGGAGGCCGGGGACGGGCAGGTGGGAGATGCCTCCTGGCCAGGGACAGGGCTGGAGGGGTGGGAGCCTGTGCTGGGCACAGCAGAGGATGGGGTCCTTCCTGGCGCAGCCTGGGGCTGGTGTGGGGATGTGGGGAAAGATGGCGAGTGCTGGGAGCTCCGATGCCCCTCATTGCCTTCTCCTTCCTCATCTTTCCTAGGAGGTGGTGGGAGAGGGAGAAGGTGAACAGCCAGAGCAGGGTCATTCACCATGGAGAAGACCACCACAACAGACCTCTCTCTGAACTACACGACTTCTGGATATGCAGACTCTCAGGCAGTTAAGCAATCTGAGTGCATAACACAAAGTTATAGTATGTTGATAATTTCAGGGATCTGTATTGTTATTTGCCTGTGCGGACTTGTGGGGAATATGGTGGTCGTGTGGTTCCTGGGCTTCCACATGAAGAAGAGCCCCTTCACTGTCTACGTCCTAAACCTGGCCATCGCTGACTTCTCTCTGCTCCTCTTCCTTCTTGTTAAACTTATATTACACTTTATTTCAACAGTTTATTGTATTTTCTCATCTCAATATCGTTTGACCAATTACATCCTGATGGATCTGTTTCTGTTTTGGTATTTTGCCAGCATGTATCTCCTGACAGCAATGAGCATGGAGAGGTGCCTGTCTGTTTTGTTCCCAATCTGGTACCGGTGCCACCGCCCAAAGCACTTGTCAGGCATCATGTGTGGGGTGCTCTGGGCTTTTGCCGGGCTTTTTGTTACTTTGGTTTTCATTAGTTGTTATTTCCCTTTGAATATAGACTGTGTAATGCTATTACGAGGCGTAAGCATTGTGAATTTTCTCATTTTCTCCTTATTCCCATTTCTTTCCAACCTTTCCCTGTTTATCAAACTCCGATGTGGCTCACAGAGAAGACACCCAGGAAAGCTCTATGTTGCTGTCTTGCTCAGTTTGATCTTCTTGTTCATCTTTGGGTTTCCTTTCAGTGTGGTGATTTTTATTGATCCTATTTATTTCAACCTGGTTTACCTGCATATTTCTTACCTGCTGGCGTCACTGAACAGCAGCATCAACCCATTCATTTACTTCCTGGTGGGGAGCTGCCAGCGGCGGCGGTTCCAGAACTCTGCAAAAGTTGCCCTCCGCCGAGTGTTCGAAGAGAAAGCGACGAGCGAGGAGGGGAGCCGCGTGCCCGGGGACACTGCGGTGGAGACCACTCTATAAGGCACCGCTGGCGAGGAGGCCTGGAGATGTGGAGCCTTGCAGACAACCTGGGGGATGGAGGCATGGGTGCTCGTAGCACAGACCCAAGCGGGCTCAGTCCCCGTGCCTGGCTGTATTCCCCATTGCAATGACCCTCGTTGCTCTGGTCCCAGCGAATAAACTCTGGCTCCCTTTGCTCAGCAGATGAGTTTCGCGGTGTTTTGGGGGTTCTCTTGCCTGGGGAAAGTCTGACACGTTAGGCTGTGGGAGAGCTTTGGCCATCTCTGTTGTCCAAGCAAGGCATGGGTCTGCCAAAAGGATTGCAAAAATGGGCAAGACAAGGGGGTCATGCGGGCATCTCGCTGACACCACCGCACCCGTGCTGAAGTGAAAGGCTGAGCAAGGAGTAGAGGCAATTGCTGCCGTGGGAGGGAACTGTGTGGCTCATCCGCGGGGTAGTGCAACCCCCTCCTCACCCTGGTTCCTTCGGCACAGAGGCATTGCCATGAAAGGGCTGTCAGGCCCCGGCACAGGCTGCCCAGGCAAGCGGTTGAGTCCCCATCCCTGGAGGTATTTAAAAGCCAGGTAGATGTGGTGCTTAGGGACATGGTTTAGTGGTGGCCTTGGCAGTGCTGGGTTAACGGTCCAACTTGATGATCTTAAGGGTCTTTTCCAACCTGAACGATTCTATGATTCTATGAGGACCCACTCAGAGGGCTCGGAGGGCTGCAGGGTCACATCCAGCACAGGGCCAGGGGTGATTTCACAAATATCTGCAGGGTTGATGCCTCTAGATGGCAGGAGAGGGGTATGGATCGCACGGAGCATATTTGCTCTTCTGTCTAAAGAGCCGCTCAGCAGAGCTGGCCCTGCGCTCCCAGCTGATGGAAAGAGAAACAAACCAACAGCAGGTCGGGCTGCGGAGCTGGGGAAGAAACAAGAGCATTCTCTTGAGCTATACGTGGGAATTTGTCATACTGTTTAATTCCAGGGTTAAATCGTTCTGAGAAAAGTATGGGTTCGACAGTGCCGGGGGATTATGAGTGGTGTTCCCGGCACTCATGTTCATGCCAAGACGTTCACGCAAGGTGCTGCTTTCCGGCTGTGCTCCACGGGAACATGGCTTTTTGCAACAGATTACGGCTGGCTGACGAGACATTGTACGCTGGAGGTTGTCACCTCCCTGCTGGGGTCTCTCAGGGACCGGACAGCACAGTAAGCGTCCCTGCAAGGGGGCTGGGAATCTGCTCCAGCCCTGCTCCTATCAGTCCCTACAGGAAAACCAAGAGAGGATTTTAAGACATGTTTTACTTTTCAATGTCTTCACAAAAGTTTTGTCCACATGGGACAAAAGCATCGCAAAGGAAGCTTCAGCCTCTTTCACCTTACTTCAGCCAAGGCTATGATACCTTGCCCTCCAAACTTGGAAGGGGAGATGGGGGGAGCTATGTCTCCAGAAAAGGCACCGATTTTGGAGAGGCAATATTTCAAGGTGAAGACTGAGATAACGCAGTGCAACTCAGGGTGCCTGATGCCAAAGATCACTTTTCTCATGCCAGAGAGAAGCACAACAGGCAAATACCAGCTGCAGAGGCTGAGACGGGAACCTGCTCTGGCACAGCTCACCAAACACTCCCCAAACACGGCTCCAGGCCATGCCATGAAGCAAGGCAGGGGATTACCAGAGCAGATGGTCTTGGCAAGTCAGAGACACTAATTCCTGTAGTTTCTTTGCTCGCGGCAAAGATTTCATAATAACTCCACTGAACACACCTCTGTGTCCATGACCAAAAAGAGCCTGAAATATGAAAATGAACATAACCAGATGTATGGGCCACTTACTTTTATGGAAATTAGGAGGATCACACTGCTTATCTGCCTCTATCTGCGGGGAGTGGGGCCATCCTTTGGTTCACCAGCCTCAGCGTCAAGAGGAATCCCTTCACTGTCTCCATCCTGCACCTGGCCGTCCTCAGCAGGAGATGAGCAGATGAGCATCTCCTCTGCACAGCTCTTTCAACGACTAACCACACACTCCAAAGTCCTCATTGTACTGATCTTTTTCTAGTTACCTACCTGCGGCATCATTTTGTTACTACTGCTAAATTAAATTTGGATTTCTTTTTTTGTTTCCAACATGGTAACTCTGACCCCAAAGTCTGGTGAATACACAGGAACTGGGCTTCACTGCACAGCTTGTCACTGGTGAACAGAGCAAGGCTGACTCGACTCTGTCCGAAAATGGCTCATTTTCTCTCTTTCTGAAGCCTCTGCCTTGTCTACGAGGAGGCTAGGTGCCTCCAAAGCATGATGTACCTCATCCTGAGGTAGGTGCCTGCAATAGTTGGGATGAGCCACGTGTTGACAGTGCCAAGACCTCCTTGTTCATTCTGGGATGGACCTGGGCAGCAGACGACATCTGTCTGGGATACTTGCAGTTAGCAGAGATGTATCTCACTATAAGAAGCCTCCAGTTGAGCCAAACCATGGCAGCGGAGCTGCCCACACGTGCTGAAGGCTTTCCTCTCATACCAGGAGAGCAGCTCCTTGTAGAGTGGAGGGCTGAGGCCGGCTGAGGCAGGCAGAGGTGGAAGGGCAGAGGAAAGACCAGAAGGAAAGGACCTTGCAGCATCCCAGCAACTGGGAGACTGCCGGGGCAAGCGGAAAGGAGGCACACAGCCTGCCAGGGGAGATCGCCCCATTTACGGGTAGGAAACCATTTCCCTGCCTCTTACACAGTGGGAAGTTGTCCGTCCTTTTCCCACTGCCTTAAATCCAAGGGTAACTAACATGCCACTGCTTTTAGAAAGAGAAGCTAAAGGATAACCCATGGGTGGTGAGGCATGCTTTGAAGAGACATGATGGAATTAAACATCTAAGAAACATTTATTAATAGAGGTGTTTTACAGAACAGGGCAGGAGTCTTCCAAGGTTGTAAGGGGTTTTTTTCTCCCTCTCTCCCACTTTCCTGTCCTTTGGAAAGTAAGAACATTCTGAGTTGCAACCTGTTGTCCAGCAAAGGGCTCCCATCATCTGGGGAGAGTCTCCCAACGCAGGTGCAGAAGGACCACGATCCTCCCGTGTGCTTTTCCCGCTTCCCAGGATCTCCCTTGCCTGCAGCGTCACCCAGGCCTCCACCTCTCCGAGCTTCTTCTTTTTACCAGGGAATTTTATGGGTTTAGCTATCACCGTACCTGTGCTGCACCAAGTGATCAGTTTTCATTCCAGCCTGTCCAGTGACGTAGCTCTGGGCTGAGGGACAAGCCAAAGGGCAGAGAAACCTCCGTCACCATCCCAGATCCCGGAGGCCACGGCATCAGTGGCTCCTGGGGCTGCTATTTCAGTCTGCCTTGCTGATGCCTTTTCTCCCTCCGCTCCTCCCTGCCAGCTGCATCTTCCCAACCTTTCCCTTGTGCTCATACTGAAGTTAGTGCAGCCTGGTCGGGAGTCGCACCAGGCGACTAAACCACCTCAAAAGCAATGGTTTGTTGGTGGCTTAGTTCACAGGCAAACGAGAGCTGGTGTATCCCCAGCAAGGGCTGACAGACACGGAGAGGAGAGAGAAGGGGAGAAAGTGCTGCCACTACCCCTTTTACCCAGGGAGTGCCTGAGCCAGGCTACAGGGATTCAGTCCTCATGGCCTCAACAGGGTCTTTTCCATAAAAAGTTTTCCTTCCCTCTCCCTGTATCCTCTTTCACATGGAAAATTCATGCTTTACAGAGCCTTCAGGCAGGGCTGTGCTCTTTGGGTTGGTCCGTTTTAACCCTACTCTCCTCTTGTTTTCCTAGATGAGGAACAGACACACCAGAAATGGATACAGACCTCAGGTCATGGTTGCGAAATGGCATTTGCTCAAGCTAACCATCCGAACAGCCCCGAGAAAAGTGGAAGGAACCGCGAGAGGCAGTTCCAGTCAAAAACCCTTGTGACCAAACGACCCACGTGATGTGCGGACAAAACTCAGTTTGCAGCAGAAGCAATGCAATTTTGCAATTGCTCCAGGGGCAATCCCAAACACAGGCCTACTTGCCCGGTAACAAAGCTGAATGTGAAGTCTCCACATACTCTTACACGTGTCAGCACCCGCCGGAGATGCACGCACAAGGGTTTGCCCAGGAATTGTTCTGCCCAGCTGTGCCAATCTTTCTTATCCACCTGCACTCTGCCTTTAAGCAGACACACCAAAAAACCCACTGGCAGGAGCTAAGACCCTCCGCAGCTCTGTTTTAATAGCGCACGGGGTAGAGAAAGCTCACTTTTGAGACAGGGAAAGCTCAGACCTGTTGAACAGGACAGATCCAAAACAAAGATTTCAAAGCGAAAGGTTTCGCTGGGTGTTTCCTCACGCTGTCCAGTGTCCACCCCAGGCGGGAGTTCCCGTGCCACCCAGCACGTTTTGTTGTGCCGCAGCTAATTCTGTTCAGCCGCAGCCAGACCCGCACTGAAGCCGTCTCCCTTGTCTCGCCCTGGCTCCTGGGACGCCTCCGTCCCTAGAGCATCTTCTCTCAGGGAGAGGCTGCAGAGGTTTAAACAGCCATTTCCACTGTGTTTTCTCTGGGAGTTTCACCTCTATTTTGGGGCTCTGTTACATCTTCAAAAGCCCTCTGGAAAGCAACCCTAGCAGAGAGTGTGAACTTCTTCACACAGCTCCCAGCCAAGAAGTAAATAAGAGGGTTGATACTGCTGTGCACACAGGCGAACGGGAGAGAGGCGTCAAAGACAAAAACAGAAAAATCAAACAGTCTTAGCAAGAGCCAGTAACCAAAGTCAGCAGTGAAGAAGGGGAAGAAGAAGACAGCTAGCAGGACCACAACACAGAGCTTCCTTGGGGGATATTGCCACGAACAGCACAAGACCCTGGCAAGCAGGGTTAGACCAGAAAAAATCAGGATAAGCACCGATAAGAAGTAGCTCAAGACGAAGACAACGAGCGCCGCAGGGCAGAAGTAGAGGGTGACGGTGAGCAGGAAGGAGAGGGCCCAGAGCAGGGCACACACGAGCACTGGCAAGCGCTGGGAGCGGTGGAAGGGGCAGCAGGCCAGCGGGAGGACGGACAGAGATGCCACGGCACTGAAGGCTGTCAGGTGGTAAATGCTGGCAGTGAAAGTGAAGAGGATGGCGATGTTCAGCACAGTCATCACGTCCTGTGAGGCCAGCCTGTGACAAAGGCTCTCTGAGCCATAAAATATCACAAGGGCAACGGTGATGGAGAGGAGGAAGGTGAAGTCGGCGATGGCCAGGCTTAGGACGTAGAAGGTGATGGGGTTCTTGCGGACGCGGCAGCCGAGGAACCAGAGGACGGCCCCGTTCCCCACCAGCCCACAGAGGCAGATGAGCAGTGTGACAAGGACTTTGCTCAAGTGACCGGCTTCACAGTCCGTCCAGTTGTAGTCATTGCCCTCATGCCTCAGCAGCCTGTGATGCCAGCTCCTGTTATATGTTGTCCCACCGGACTGGCTCCAGCAAGCAGGGCTGGCTCTTTCCATGGCAAGGAATGATGTGCTCCTTACAAAACCTCTGCTGCTTCTCCTTCCCCCTCGCACAGCTGGAGGGAAGAGATGAAAGAGAAACGTGTTAGCAACTCTGCTGTCCCCCACGCTAGGCTTTGCAGATCTTTGCAGCCACGTGCCAGCTTCCATGCGGAGGAGTGCAGGGAGAAATGAGGGACAGGAGAGATGGAAGACAGGGTGTGGGGAGATGGGTGTGAAACGCCTGGTACAAGAGCATGTACAGAGATGGAGCAAAAGCTAGGGAGATGCCTCCTTCCTGGCTTTGGACAGGAGAGATCTGGAGGAGGGAAATAATAAGATGAAAGCTTTGTCCTTGGAGATGTCAAAGAGCAAGTGGGTTTGAGGGTAGATTTGACCTGGATTCTCAGGTGTTTAATATTACAATTGATATTCCTAAACTGATGGGTTCCTTCAGTGGGATAATCATTTCATTATTCCCCTACCACCTTTTTCCACAATATTTATAGGTCTTAATATCCTAGAGACCACTATTCCCCAATCAGTTTGGTGCAAATTGTTCAAATCGGTTCAAAACCGATGATGGGAGGTACTGATTAGGCTGGGAAAAAAACAAAACAACAAACCCACCCAGAGAAGTCTGACCTTCTTTCCTCTTGCAGCCCGGAGAACTTCACTCGAGCAGACGCACTGCGGACTCGCATTACATCGCGCTCGCCAGCTGCCGCCCCCGTGGTGGGATCTTCATGAGGTTTCCTGGAATTATCACTTGGAAAACAGGACCGAAGCCTGCCTCGATGAGCCTGTGCAGCGTCCAGCATGGGGTCTTTCTCAGGTCCTTTCACAAATCGCTTTTCTCGGTGTTAGCCAAGCAGGTCGTGTTCTCAAGGGTTCTTGCAAACAGGGAACTATTTCATTGCATTTGACAGTATCAGGGTTCTGGTTATAATCTCTTCTTGGCTTTGTACAGGAAATGACTAACAAAAAAGAGTCTCAGAAACTAGACCTATGGGAAAAGCCGATTTTCTCAATGTCAGGTTCCTCTTTCATTTCATTTTAAAGCAACCCCAATCCCAAAATATTCATATCTGAATATTATATATCTGATATATAATACATATCAAATATTTTATCAAAATATTCATATCTGAACTGGCTGAAATTTTCTCCTGTCGTTCCAAGGGTCTGTCTTTAGGACTCCACGCTACAAGCTTAGCATTGCTCCAAAACTTCTCTTTCTGATTCAGATCTAGGTTTGCCACTTGTCTACCGCAATTTCACAGTGATACTTGACCTTCAAACACACAGTTTCCAAGACCGTGCTGCTATGTGCATTTTGATGCATTTTAGCTCTTTGGAGCTAACTGAACAATTAGATCTGCACATGAACCAGAGCACAGGCAGACGGCGGGGAGATGACTTAGGTTTTCAGGAATATCTTTTTTTCCTAAGACGTGGTGAATCAATACCGCTCACTTGGCTTTAGTCATCTAAAAGTTAAGGGTTTCATCTGAGTTATCTTCTATACTCCCTTTGTAGTCAGTCAAAACTCTGTGTTTGTGTCCCCAACTACAGAATCTCACACCCTTTCGCCAAGCCAACCCTTTCAAGTGCAAACAGGTCACGAATAGGAATGCATCGAGGTACACCAGCATAATGCCATGCAACACAACGCTCGCTGCCCGATCTATCCGTGTGCTCGACAAAAGAGCAGAATTACCCAAGGTTTCTCAGCTTCTGCTTTTGCGGGCAACATCCTGAGCATGTTTGCCTAAAATTTTGATTTCCAACACAAGATTTACAGATATCAGCTATTTGTTTGTATGCAGGACGGGCTTGTATGTGTTCAAAGGAAGATACGTTCTGTAAATATTATGGCTTTGATAGCAGTTGTTTCTGTGTGTGAGGAAAGCTAATAAAACCATCTGGTAGACAGAGCTCAACCTCCTCGTGCTACGGCGTGCTCCTGTCCTCTATTTCTATCTCTTTTCCTGGGTCTGCCTTGGCCGTTTGCTCCACAGGCTTCTCCACCCGCTGCACAGAATTGCACTTTCCAGCTGCCATCAGCCCCTAGCTGTCTGTCTGTCCGCCCTCTGCCCAACCTGGCAGAGTGCTGCTCGCTGGCAGCACTTGCCTCTTTGCCTGTCCTTTCCCGCCTCCCCGCTTAAGCCCCCTTGGCAGGGTGAAGGTTTGGCTGCTGACTGATGCTGCCAGCTCCATCAGCCAGACCGAGATGGGTTTTCTCTGCCAGCCTGTGGCACAGGAGGGCATCAAGCCAGAGGGAGCTGAAAACGTCATTTCTGTCCCTCACCATCATCTCCTCTGGTCTGGGGGCTTTTGAGGATCAAGGTAGTGAGTGGTGGCTGCTTTAGTATCAGGCACCAAGGTCCCAGAAGAGGGTAGAGGCAGGAGGAGTTGGGACATCTCCCTGCTGGGAAGCAGACACGGTACAGATCGGGGCCCAGGAGTGTGGCCGTGTTAACCCTGGAAAAAAAATGATGCGGGACTTTCTGGACCACATAATTTCAGCATTATAAACTAGCGGGCAGCGTGAGGGGACTGTCACAACTGTAATTTTGAGAACAAGCGAGGGCACCCCATGGAGCCAGCAAGGGAAGAAACTGCAATCACCAGTAAGTTACATGAAAGACATTTATTAAAAATAACTTAAAAATAAGCTTGAGGTGGGAACCAGCCCTGCCTCTGGAAATCTCATCGAGCGTGGCTGTGTCCTGGGGGACGCATGACTACCCACCGCCAGTCCTGCTCACCCAGCCGGGCAAGAGCTCTGCTCCCGTGGGTGCTGGCCTGGGGTGCAGAGCAGGGCTGCCCCTCTCCAGGTGCCAGTCTACAGCCATGGGGGTTTAGGCAGCAATTCCCATCACAGGGGTCTCACCCACCTCTTGGGAATCTGCCCTATCTTCAAAGACCCTCTGAAGAGCCACTTTGACAGATCCCCTGAACCTGGATTTTCCATAGCTCCCAACCAGGACGTAAATAACTGGATTGATGCTGCTGTTGACAGAGGCCAGCAACAGGCAGATCTCAAAGACAAAATTAATGTAGACAAAGAAGTTGAGGAAGATCTGGACACTGAGCGGGATGCCAAAGAGGAGGAAGAAGAAAACAGTGAGGAAGATGACAATGTACATCCTCGCTGGGTGCTGTTGCCAAGAGCTGCGCCTAAGCTTGATGAAGAGGATCACGTTGGAAAAAAACATAAGGGGGGTGAAAAAGCAGAAATTGAGAAAGCACAATGTTCCAAGAACTGTCCAGCAATGTTTAGAGTGATCCAGGTCACACACAAAGTACACCAGCCCGGCAAACACACAGGCGAGGACCCACAACAGGCTGCACGTGACGGCTGACAGGAGCTTCGGACGGTGGCACCGGCTCCAGAAGGGCCAGAGGACACCTGCACACCTCTCCACACTGATGGCCGTGAGGAGGTAGAGGCTGGTGCTGTACATGAGCAGAACCATGGAGTGAAATAGCCGCAGCACCCGCAAAAGCTCTGGCTGAAAGCAGGTGAGCATGGGCATGTGATATATTACAAGGAAAGCCAATGTGCAGAGGAGAAAGCAGGTGTCCGCGACGGCCAGGTTCAGGAGGTAGGCGGTGAAGGGGTTCTTCCTGATGCGGAAGCCAAGGAGCCAGAGGATGGCCCCGTTCCCTACCAGTCCACACAGGCAGATGAGCAGCGTGATGCTACCGGTGACGATTTCAGAGATGTATTCTGCAAAGCATCTGGTCCCATTGTGTCCATCCGTAGGCACTGGGGACACTGTACACCCATCAAGGATTGTGTTGTTGGGATGTGGGTCCATCTTTCTCCTTTCTCTCTTGTGCTCGCCTGGGGAAAGGCAAGAGATGAAGGCAAAATTAGTGACTCTCAGGTCGCCAGTACTGTGAGTGTCCTTCAGTCATTCAGTCTTCCCTCCTCCTCCATGAGCTACAACATCTGCAACCCAGGGAATATAAGAGCTGAGCAGAGAAAAAAAAAAAACAAGAGAAGAGAAGAGAAGAGAAGAGAAGAGAAGAGAAGAGAAGAGAAGAGAAGAGAAGAGAAGAGAAGAGAAGAGAGAAGAGAAGAGAAGAGAAGAGAAGAGAAGAGAAGAGAAGAGAAGAGAAGAGAAGAGAAGAGAAGAGAAGAGAAGAGAAGAGAAGAGAAGAGAAGAGAAGAGAAGAGAAGAGAAGAGAAGAGAAGAGAAGAGAAGAGAAGAGAAGAGAAGAGAAGAGAAGAGAAAAGAGATCAAGAGAAATAGGAATGGGAATAGGGCTAGGAATAGGGCTAGGAATAGGGCTAGGAATAGGGCTAGGAATAGGAATAGGAATAGGAATAGGAATAGGAATAGGAATAGGAATAGGAAGGAAAAGCTTGGGCCCAGGGTGGCAGGAGACAGACAGAGAGCTGGAAGAGGAGCGGAGGGAGAAAGAAAAGGCACGCAGAGCCATTTGCCCTTTAAGGGCTGAAAAGCACTGAGGAGGTGAACGAGAAGGATGGAAAGACCAAGGAAGAGCAGAACTGCGTGCCCCAGAGGCAGGAGCAGAGGCAAGCTCCAGACCCCTCTCACCAGTCACGGGGTGGGTCCAGTGAGGGCAGAGTCCTTGCACAGACTTGCTATCCCAGAGCGTCACATTCCAGTCCCCTCCGTCAGACTTGCACGTGAAATTTTACAAAGCTGCCATGCCAAAACCCTCCCAGATGAGATCTGGCCACCAGGAACAAGGTAACTCCATGATGAGGTTCCTCCGATGGTCCGTGTACAGGCTCTGGTACCCTGTCTCTTCCTCAGCTGGAAGCCAAATGGGCCCTGGGAGCGCGGTTCCGGGTTTCTGCTGAGGGGTGGGTGGCTGCGGGCACTCAGATGTGCTAGGGCTTAGTCATTGCGTCTGAGACCAGCGGAAGCAGCTTGCCAAGGAGTCAACCTCACAGGATGGGGGTTGCAGACCGATCTGCTGGTTGCTTCAAAAGCTTCCTGTTTGCAAACCTGCCATCGTGTTGGGTGTGAAATTGTCGTCTTCCTTCTCATTCGCTTTTTCTCTTCTGCGCCCAGCTGCAACATCCCCGAGATGCGTCATGGTTCCCATCTGTGTGAATGTCCCCTCTTTGCTGTCGCACAGAAGCCACCAGCTCCCTATCAACCGCAGGGCAATGATGCGCGACACAACGCCCACTGACTGTCACTTCCCCCGCTGGTCGCCTCCATCACCCCCTGCCGCGGGGAGGGCAGGAGGGAAGCGGGACAGTGTGACGCACCCAGCCGACCACTGGACCTGCCCAATTCTGATGCCAGCAAGTGGGCGGCTGCTCCATGCCCCGTCCTCACCTCTCACCCCTGCTGAGGTTGCAGGACGCGGCGTGAGCCCTCGGAGGGGACTGTTGCTCATGAGTGATCTTTGCAGGGCAGGAGCCTCTTTTTCCAGCCCTTTGCCCTGCTCCAAGCATCTTTTTCGGGGCCAGGGAGATCTGTCCCGTCCCGCTTCCTTGTCTGCTGTACAGCAGTTCTAAACAAATAGCTCAGAAAAAATCCTTGGAGGCACCCAGAGCAAGGGGAAGCAAATGCAAATGGCTGGGAAAACATCCCGTCCAGCCCCGGGCTGCAGTCCTGCCCGCACCTCCATCCTAAATCCTGCCTGGCTGCAGGGGATGCGGCGTGCTGGCGGGGTACCCTGCTTCCCCTGAGACTTTGATCAAGCGGGGAGTGAAATACTCCTGACGTTAAATAACAGTCCTGATTTGGCATGAAACCCGGGCTCCTCCCAGGTCCTTAATAAATAATATTTATTTCAATGATAATGAAGCGGGACCGAAGAAGAGCTCTGGTGCCAATCTGCCCCGTCCAGCCCCAGCTCTTCAGCATCTCCAAAGCCCCCGAGCTGCTCCAGCCACCGGCCGGTTCCAAAAGTGGCTTCAGCTCCCCTGGGGACCGCGGGCAGCACCAGGAAAGGGGCCGCACCCTCACCCTTCTTTTTTGGAGTTAAGGAAGGATTTAACAGAAGGGTTAACGCTTAAAGGAAGGGTTCAACAGAAAATGAGATTAAAGGAGGGAGTCATGGGGCCCATAAGCAGGACGGTGAGAGCCAAGCGTAAGGCAGAGGCTGCCGTGGGACGGTGCCTCCTGAGGGCTCGTTCTTAGCCGGTGGCACCGGAGGCACCGGAGAAATGCGCCCGGCATCTATTTGGCTGCGTTTCCCAATTGTTTGTAGATAATGTTAAATATCTGTTAAATGCTAAATGATGTTAATGTGATAAATAAATAACAAATAGTAAATAATAAATACTACTAATAGTAAATAGTACATAGTACATAGTAAATAGTAAATAGTAAACTGCAGGTGGTAAATAATAAACTGTCGATAATAAACAGTTAGACATTAATGAATAAATAGTAAATAATAAATGATAAACAATAGTAAATAAATGATAAACAATAAATAACAATTAATAAGTAACTAATAATAAATATAAATAGCAAATAACAAATAAATACAAATAAAATAGACAAATTAAGCTATAAATAAATAATAAATAAAAGTTGGTGTTATTATTAACGTGCTGAATAATGTTGAGGGCTGCTACGTGGGGAAGCTCCCTGCTGCCGAGCGTTGGGCAGGGGCGTGCACGAGGCCGGGGGACGCAGTCCCTGACGGCAGCTCCTGACCCGGGGGTCGCGGCGCACCCGAGGACGAGTGGCACAGTGACGCTGATGATCATTGGGCTGAGCTCCCATTTATTTCACCTTGTGGCAGCCATTTAGGCATCAAAATCTCTGATTCTTCAACAGGCTGGCGGTTAGTAACTCCCACTGGTGACAGCCGTGCTGGAGGCAGGGGTGACAAGTTCCCTCACGCTGTTGTCCCTAAAGGCACCTTTTGGCATCATTTTAAATGTCTGAGTTTCTTCTCTCTATGGCAAAAATGGGGAGCAAGGGACAATATTAAGAAACAAACTCACAGTTTTTAATTAAACCTGGAGTTTTGCCGGCTCCGAAGTCGCACAGTGCTCAGCAATAACCCCCGTGGCAGACCCACGAGCGAGCTCTTACGAACACTTGGGTTTTGCCTGGGTTGCCGTCACAGGGAACCAATTTATTTCTTTTGGGCCTGGTTTCACGGGGCAGCAGGGGCTATGGCCTCGCAGCATCTCCTCTGCGCATCACCTTTCCCTTCCCAGCACCACCATGGAAAAGTCTTGATCGGCTTGTCCCTGGAAGACCCTGATTCGCTTTGTATCCCCTTTTAGATCACTATGATCCCAGGGCAAAACCCAAAAAAAGCAGAAAGCAGAGTTGGGGACGGTCTTTTACCATCTCTGCCGTATTCAGGGCCAGCTGGACAAAATACCAAACCACAGGAACATATGTGTGAACGGAACATAATTCATTGGCATTCCTCTGCCTGCAGCTCACGCTGCGCCTCTAGGGAGGGCTCGAGCGGAGGCGCTCATTTCCCAGCAGAAACATCTTCTTACAACCCACCCAGCAATCAGAGAGAACCCATACAATTATAAGAAATCAGAACAAAATTATAAACAATTCTAACAGGGCGGTAACAAAAATATATCATCGATAACAAAAGGCAATGCTTTCACCCAGGGTTGTTTAAATAGCCTAAGAAAAATTCAAGTATCTTAATGCTGAGCCTCGAAGTGTCCCACTGAATAACGATGCTGCCGAAGCTTGCAATAATTACCGCTGCCATCTCCAACTCTCACCGCCCTTGCGCCAAATGTCCTTCCGACCACAAGTCCTTTGGGCCAGCTTGCTCCAAATTCCTCCTCGGCACAGTCCCAGCATCTGCTCTGGCCGTGGAGCAGTGAGCAGGGTGTCCTGGCGGAGCATCCTTTGGGAAGCTCCTGCCTGCTGGAGAAATGTGCTGGGCTGACTGGGAACGGTCACCCACCGCAGGACCGCGGGCAATACACCCTGCCAGCTCCCACCCAGCGCTGCTGCGGGGCTTCTGCTTCAGCCTCTGCAAAAATCAACCCAAAAGTAGCTTTTTCGTGCTAAAGCAATGTTAAAATTAGCTAAAAATGTCCTGCCCCGGTGGTAACAGGCTGTGTTAAATGCAATGCAGCTGCACTGCAGCTCTGTCTCCCTGTTGCTCCCAAAGCTTCTGTTCAGTCGGATTTCCATGACCCTGTACTTTCTTAATCCATCTTCAGCCAGTGTGAATCAGCATGGGTCTGCAGCATGGTACCTCCCGGCTTCTGCGGCTGCAGGGTGGGCTTCACCGTCCATCCTCCTCCTCCCGGGAAGGCAGAGCCCGCAGGCACCGGTGCCATGCCCAGCTCTGGGTGAGACCCATCGCAGCATCCATAGCCGTGAATTGCCAGCATCCCAACAGCTCTCACTCCCCAGGCATTTTTCTCACTGAAACTTGTCCAAATACGATTCTGCTTTTGTTTTGGCTTTCCCCAGGCTACCAATCTTGCAGGGGTGACCATGTGAACCCTCTGTCCCGAGGAGCCCCCGCCGCTGGGCAGCAATTCGTGGAAGCAGCTGGGGAGACGTGAGCTGTGCCAGCACTTGGGGGCTGAGAAAACCCTGCTGTGCGCTCCTGAAGTCCATTTTGCGGAGATGTAGCACAAACCGATTTCAGCCAAACCTTTCTGCGCGACCGAGGGGTGATGCTGCCTGCTTAAGGTCTGTTTTCTTAAGATAAAAATAGACATCTGGAGAAAAACTCTGCAAAATCTTACCAACCTGTGTTAATGAGCCATCTCTGCCCCTGCAAGCACCGATATCTGCACTTGCAGGAGAGATGGTGCCTGTTGATATGAGAGCAATAAGGAGGGTCCTGGGTGATTCCTCCCCTGGGGTTTTTTGCTGATAATACTTTGGAATTCGCACGCATGGCGCAGCCTTGATTGAAAAGAAACGGCACAGATCCTTAAGCATTTGCACAGGGAAAAAAGAAAAATCCCAAACCACTAAGTCACGAGAGAAGGGAGCCCTTCCCTCAAGCTCAAAGGACAGCAATTAAGAATTGGCTTGAATTGCACAAAATGAGAGGATTTGTTGGTTTATGTAAATAATTGTTCCCTGAGGTGTAAGAGTGTGTTAAACACAGCCAGGGCTTTATTCAGATTTAATTTTGCTGTCTTCTGTAAACTTCGTAAAAGGCTGGTTAGAGTACGTGCCCTTCTGCACTAGGCTGTCTTCATGACAAGAGGGTTATGACAAGGAGAATTCCCCTTTCTGAAAGAGGTGGCCACGAGGATCGTGCAGAGCCCAGTGACCTCTCACTGCAACTGTCCCGTCTTCAGATGAATCACCCCTCCCACCGCCAGCAGCGACGGTGCAGATGGTGCTATTTCTGTGGGAGAGGTTCAATGAATACAAGATAAATTTGCTTTCTTTGCCCTGTAACAAAAACAACCCAAGCCCTACCACACAAAAAAAAAAAAAAATCACACCCCCAAGACTGAGCTTAACCAGATCTCCACTTCATACGCACTTTATGAGGTAAACAAAGAGACTCAGCAAAGAGCAAAAGGCAGAAAACAGGTTCCTATCGTCCCCAGACTAAACTCTCCATCCGCTTCACTAAACCTCATCGGAAAAAAATGGCCATTTCTTTCTGAACTCCGTGTACTGATTTGAAAAGACAGTGATGTTTTCAGCTGCCCTCCCCACGCGTAGCAGGGGATTCCCAGTCTCCGGCCAGTTGCGATATATTTATTTATATTTCCCAGCTGAGAGGCTGGAGGGAGGTGGATGGAAGCCCAGCTGAGCTGAGAGCAGGGTTGAGGTCAGCTCGGTTGCGGCCAGCCTGCCCAGGTAGTTAGTCGCCAGGCTTCCTCCCCGCTCCCGCAGGTCAGTATGGTGAAGCACTCCAGCGCAACTCAAAATGACTCAGAATTTTATATTTAGCCTTAAAAACAAAGTGAACAAATAGACAAAAACCCCAAAAAAGGACCTTGAAGTCAGCACACGATAATCTCTTCGGGAACAAACATATAACTTCTAAGAAATCAGATCTACGTGCACAGAACAATTCGGTAAGACAGCTGGAGTAGTTCATTTCTGGATGCTTAAGATCCCTGAGGTTTCATTCACAAATCTTCTGGGCGCTGCCGATGCACAGTGCTACAGCCGCGCACGCGTACGTGCCTGCTCCCAGACCGTCCCCGTCCACCCCGAGTCCAAAGCCCAGGAGTGCCCAGTAAAGATGCTCTTTCCCTTCTCACTCTGCAAACTGGAAAGCAGCCCTGTCAAAGGCTCACGGTGGTGGCTGCGGGGACCACGGTGGTTTTGCCTGCCTTCAAGAAGCTGGGATGCGGTTGATGGATTTAGCTGGGGGATGCAGGAGGAGAAGGGAGTGGGGAGAATCCCGCAGCTCTCGCCAGCATCCCCAGGGCTCGAGGCTCAGTGATGGGCTCTGCTTGTGCAGCTTGGTTCGGCTTCTCGCACGAAACAGGGGTGATGACAGGGTCTGCTTTCATAATACAGCCCCCGTTGAAGGAAGGGACTTGGACATGAAATGGCTTTGGTACAAAATCCTTGGAAACAACTCTGCCCTTACCAAAAGTGCTGAAACTGGAATTGTTAATGGGACACATCTGGTGTCTTTGGGAGTCAATTTGAAGCATTCACAGTATGCTTTAGAGCAGCCGAAGGCCACTGCAGCAAAGAGAGAAGCCAAAAGTGCCTTCCAATTGCAAGGGCACCGTGGGAGAGGCAGGGCACTCCTTGGGGCGCTGGATCCCGCCAGAGAAGCTCTTCCACAGCTGAGGCAAGAACGAGCCTCATTTTATGGCCCACTTTTGTTGCTTTAATCGTCACGGCAAGGATGTTAATTGCACAAAACATACTGGCTATAACATTAAGCCCTTTGCACATTGTGCAGTGGATGAGAGGGGCTTGGGGTCCCCGTGGACCTGCCCAGGGGACGGTGCCGCCAGCCCAGACCTCCAAGGAGATGCTCTGCTCAGCCCTGAGCAGGAGCCATGAGTCACAGGAGGGTTTAACAACATCCAAGCCGAGCTCAGGAGCCACGTCCCGGGGTGTGTGGGCTACCAAAGGGGTGGGATCACGTAAAAAAATAACCACAAGCGCTCCCAGGACTGAGGAGGAAGATGTGCTGCTGGTGAAGAGCTGGGAGGGCTGCAGCTGACTGTAACAGCCCGCTGGGAGGGGGAGCACAGCACTCCAAAAGCTGGTCTCTAATTGCTTTCGTTGCATTACTAAGGGGTATTAGCAATAATTAATCTGGGCTCTAAGTGCTAGTGTCGTTGTAACCTGGCTGAAAACAACTGTTCGTTGTCCTTCAACTGGGATGTCAAAGTCTGCATTAGACTGATAAGAAATGTGAATTCTAGGCTCCAGTTTGAGGGTGTGCTCCTTCGGGCCCAGGGTGGGGCTTGGCCATCTTCCCTGTGCTCCTCCCAGAAGGGGAGTCACTTCTGAGAAGCACACAGCCGCGCTGCCAGCACTGCCAGCATCTCCAGCACTGCCGGCATCGTCAACACCACCAGTACCACCAGCATTGCCAGCATCGCGCTCTGCTGCTGGAGGGGCGATGCCCCCCCGGGGATGCTGAGATCCAGGGAGCCCTGCGACGGGCAGGGGAGAAATAAAGAATTGCAGAAACCTGCAGGAAGGCAGCTGCTTCCTTTCTGGCAAAAAAGAGTGAGATAAATAAAAACAAGGAAGTGGAGCCCTGACGTAGCCACAGTTACAAAACCATTCCCAATTTCCCTACGATCCCACTGTGGCTGGGGGAGCGGTGCGCACTGCCGAGGGGTGCACCAGGGACAGGGCACGGAGAGCGGGGACCTCCTGGTGACCGGAGGACTTTCTTCTTCATGCAGCTGTCTTGGGAGGATCCGCTTCAGGATATAAATCCGAAGGGAGCGTGAGATGCCAAGACACTGACTCTGATCTGCCCAAGCCCAGCTGGAAAGACAGCCCTTGCCTGCTGCTTCACCAAAGCTAACAGTTAAGTGCAATGTTTTCCTTCATCCCTATCCCACCTTCCTTTCCTCCAGCATCCACTGCCAGCAGCTACATTCCTCCCACCCTCTCCCAGTGACGGGCAGCGCTCTCCCCACGTCCTCTCCCCACTGCCCTGCACTTGCCTTCTGCACCTCCTGGTGAACCTCCCTCTCCCTCCCCTCCTGTCTCCCTCTCCCACCCCAAAATGTCCCCCGCTCCCCTCCCCAGCACATCCCGCTTGCCCCCCACTGATGCCTTCCCAGCGCAGGGAGCTGGCAAGGGGCTGCGTGACTCAGCCCCAGTTTCTCCAAGCTGCTAACTCCCTGTCCACTCTGACCACAGCCGGGGACCACGTCCCACCACCCACCCAGCGTCCATCCATGGAGGTGAACCACATGTCCCCATCTCCTATACTACCCACGCTGCCCACCGACGGAGATGACCCGTGCAGGATGGACGTCACCGACATGGCCATAGACAGTGTCCAGCTGCTCATCTCCCTCTGCGGGCTGATGGGGAACGGGGCCGTCCTCTGGCTCCTCGGCTGCCGCATCCGCAGGAACCCCATCACCGTCTACATCCTCAACCTGGCCGTCGCTGACTTCACCTTCCTCCTCTTCATGGCCACCTCGTCCCTCCTCTACATGATGGAGAATGCCTCCTGCTCCCCCATTGTGTCTCTGATGTACCCGAGGTCGCTTTTCCTGCTCTCGCTCTTCTCCTACAATGTGGGCCTGTACCTCCTGACGGCCATCAGCATCGAGAGGTGCGTGTCCATCCTCTACTCCAGCATCCGCCGCCCCCAGCACTTGTCAGCCGTGGTGTGTGCCCTGCTCTGGGCCCTCTCCATCGCTGTCATTGCTTCAGTGACTTCTCTGTGCCTGTTGCACGACCATGAGCACTGCCAGATAGCTCTCATCTCCATGTACGTCCTCAACTTCCTCATCTTTGCACCACTCATGGTCATTTCCAATGTGATCCTGTTCGTTAAGGTCTTGTGTGGCTCCAGGCGACATCAACCCAAGAGGCTCTACATCGTTATCTTCCTCACCGTCCTCTTCTTCCTCATCTTCGCTCTTCCCCTCAGCGTCTGGAATTTCCTGCAGCAGTTCAGCTACACTGTCGTGCCCTACCAGGTTGTTTTCCTGCTCGCCTGCATCAACAGCAGCATCAACCCCTTCATCTACTTCTTGGTGGGGAGCTGCCGGAGGCATTGCTCCTTAATGTCCCTCCGGGTCGCCTTCCAGAGGGTCTTTGAGGAGCCGGAAAACAACACGGCACGCAGCAATGACACTACGATGGACAGGCTGGCCCCAGCCTGTTGAAGCTCTTCCATTGCTCTGCTTAAGGCCCCCGGGACAGAGGCTGAGGGTTTCCTTGAGTAACCAGATTAATAAATGTCTGCAGTATCTCTTCTCGTGGTCTAATTCTGCCCCCTGCAGAAGAGGAGAGCAGGGGCACCACCAAGGGGAGGGATGCTCTGTGGGGAGTGCGTCAGAGCACGGCTTTCCTCCTCCCTGCCAGCCCATCCCAGTTCCTCGGGCACCATTCCCCCAAGGGGAACGTGCCCCAGAGGACCGTGTTCCCATTGCACACACCGTCGGCTTTTTGGGATGAGCATTGCCTTTGGGAAATTCCAATACATGTACGGAGCGGAGGTAAAACCCATCTGGTGTCCTAAGCCCCTCTCTCCACCCCGCATCCCAGCCTGCGCAGCCTCTCCAAGCTCTGCCCCCCTCCCGCCTCCCGCAATGCCGGAGGGGGGGACCACCGCTCCCCACCAGGCTCTGCCGAGGCCCCGCCGCCCTCCCCGCCCGCCGGTACCCGGTTCCTGTATCTCACTGCTGCCTGATATCAATAAACAGCATCGTGCACCCCAAGCTGCCTTCGGTCCGTATGCTGGCTCCGTCTGGGTCCTGCCGCTGGCCAGGGCTGCGGGTGGAGGGAGGGGAGACGCACGCACGGGCTGTGCTCTCCGCAGCAAAAATGATGCCAACTGCCCGCAGCTGGGGGCGGGATGGGCCCAGGGGTACGGCGGTGCCCCCAGAGCCTTTTATTAGTGTCACAGCAAATATCTCCCCAAATATCTTTTCTTTTGTCAGCCAGGTCTAAGTGCAAAGGACTCTTCCTTCTGAAATTCTTCCTCTCCCTTGGCTTTGGAGCATTTCTCCTTCAGCAGGCTGGGACGGTGCAGCAGCAAGGGGAGGGGGAGTAGAGTTTTTGATTCTTGGAGAAGTAAGGAGGGGGGTCAGCAAAACCACTACCCTGGACTTTAGAAAGGCAGATTTTGGCCTGTTCAGGAGCCTGGTGAACAGAGTCCCTTGGGAGGCCGTCCTGAAGGGCAAAGGAGTCCAGGAAGGCTGGATGTTACTCAAGAAGGAAGTCTCAAAGGCGCAGGAGCAGGCCGTCCCCATGTGCCGTAAGCCGAGCAGGCGGGGGAGAAGACCGGCCTGGCTGGACAGAGAACTTTGGCTGGAACTCAGGAAAAGAGTTTACCACCTTTGGAAGAAGAGGAAGGCAACTCAGGAAGACTACAAGGATGTTGTGAGGTTATGCAGGGAGAAAATTAGAAGGGCAAAGGCCCAGCTAGAACTTAGCAGTCAAAGATAACAAAAAATGTTTCTACAAATACATCAGCGAGAAAAGGAGGGCCAAGGAGAATCTCCCTCCTTTGTTGGATGCGAAGGGATACATTGCCACGAAGGATGAGGAGAAGGCTGAGGTACTTAATGCCTTCTTTGCCTCAGTCTTTAATAGTCAGACTGGTCATCCTCGGGTTTTTCAGGCCCCTGAGCTGGGAGACGGAGATAGGATGCAAAATGAAGCCCCAGTTGTCGAAGAGGTGGCAGTCACTGACCTGCTTCTCCACCTGGATGCCCACGAGTCCGTGGGGCCAGACGGGATCCCCCTGTGCTGGGCACTGGTGAGGCCGCCCCTCGAGTGCTGTGCTCGGCGCTGGGCCCCTCACCCCACGAAGGCCATGGAGGGGCTGGAGCGTGGCCAGAGCAGGGCAGCGAGGCTGGGGCAGGGGCTGGAGCCCAAGGCTGGGGAGGAGCGGCTGGGGGAGCTGGGGGGGCTCAGCCTGGAGAAGAGGAGGCTGAGGGGAGCCCTCATCGCTCTCTGCAACGGCCTGAAAGGAGGCTGGAGCCGGGGGGGGTCGGTCTCTTCTCCCCAGGAACAAGCGATGGGACAAGAGGGAACGGCCATTTCTTCATGGGGAGAGCGGTCAGGCCCTGGCCCAGGCTGCCCAGGGAAGGGGTGCAGTCACAGTCCCTGGAAGTATTCAAAAAACATGTGGATGTGGTCCTTAGGGACACGGTTTAGAGGTGGGCCAGGCAGTTGGGTTAACAGGTTGGACGTGAGAGCTCAGAGGTCCTTTCCAACCTGAACGATTCTATGATTCTATGAGTCCGTGGTCCCCAGCCCGGCCACCACCTCCCAGGAGCAGGGTACCACGTCTGGTGGCCCCCACGGGACATCACTCGCCTCCCTGTGGCTTTGCCAAGGTCTCAGCCGGTCGCAAAGCCTCCCGTCACAGCGGTGGGCAGAGCTGTGGGTGTGCAGAAGGATGGTGCCGGAGCCAGGAGCCGTGCGCCGGACGGCTCCGGACCGAACGCTGTCGTGCCGGGCCTCGGTTTCCCCCTCCTCCCGCACGGCCCCACTGGCACCTCTGGGGCTGGTGCTGCTCCTGTCCTGATGAGCGCGGACCCCCACCGCATCCCGCACCCCCCGGCCAGCCCCACCATGTCCTGCACCTTCCCACCAGCCCCACCACATCCCACCCTTCCCACGCCAACCCTACCACATCCCGCACGCCCCACGCAGCCCCACCACCTCCCACCCACCCCGGCCAGCCCCACGCCGGAGGCTCCGGTGCCTCCCTATGGGCTGCTCATCCCGGGCCACCCCAGAAGGGTTTTTGGGGGGCTGTTTCTCGGGGAGACCCCCACTCCGCAGCGCGGCAGAGCTTCACCCCCGGTGTCCCGCAGCCCCCCGCAGCCCCCCGTCCCCGCGAACGGCCGGAGAGGAACGAGAGGCGGTGGATGGAGCCAGAAGCGTTTATTGGGATGGGAGCAGAGGCTTCGGCCGAGCCGGGGGGCGGGAGCGGGGCCGGCGGGCGCCGGGAGGGATCCTGGAGGCCTCGCATCTCCGCTTCGCTCGCTGGAGGGCAGCAGAGCCCGGCGCTCCGCGCTCCCCGCCGGGGAGAGGCCGGGCCGGCGGGCGCCCTGCGGGGGGGCGGCCGGAGGGACGGGGTGGGATGGGATGGGATGGGATGGGGATGGGGATGGGGATGGGGATGGGAAGGGGAAAAGCACGGAGATGGAGATGGGAATGGGGATGGGAAAGGGATGGGGATGAAGATGAGGATGGGGATGGAGAAAAGGATGGGGATGGGATGGGATGGGGATGGGATGGGATGGGGATGGGGATGGGGATGGGGATGGGGATGGAGAAAAGGATGGGGATGGGAAGGGGAAAAGCACGGAGATGGAGATGGGAATGGGGATGGGAAAGGGATGGGGATGGGATGGGAAAGGGATGAGGATGAAGATGGGGATGGGGATGGGATGGGGATGGAGAAAAGGATGGGGATGGGATGGGGATGGGAAGGGGAAAAGCACGGAGATGGAGATGGGAATGGGGATGGGAAAGGGATGGGGATGGGATGGGAAAGGGATGAGGATGAAGATGGGGATGGGGATGGGATGGGATGGGAATGGGATGAGGATGGGATGGGAAGGGGAAAAGCACGGGAATGGGGATGGGATAGGATGGGAAAGGGATGGGGATGGGAATAGGGATGGGGAGGAGATGGGATGGGATGGGGATGGGGATGAGGGTGGGGATGGGGACGGGGATGGAGACAGGGATGGGGATGGGGACGGGGATGGCAATGGGATAAGGGATGCGATGCATCCCAACATACAGCCACAGGAAGGTGACCTGCAGGCCCAGCCGGGAGGAAGGGTGGGCAGCTGAGCCTGAAGCTGGGGTGGGCAGCGTGGCCAGTGTGACCACAGCGGCCTCTTAGCTGGAGATCACGGTGATCCCCGTCTCTTCAAAAACCCTCTGGAAGGCAACCTGGAGGGACATTAAGGAGCAATGCCTCCGGCAGCTCCCCACCAAGAAGTAGATGAAGGGGTTGATGCTGCTGTTGATGCAGGCGAGCAGGAAAACAACCTGGTAGGGCACGACAGTGTAGCTGAACTGCTGCAGGAAATTCCAGACGCTGAGGGGAAGAACAAAGGTGAGGAAGAAGAGGACGGTGAGGAAGATAACGATGTAGAGCCTCTTGGGTTGACGTCGCTTGGAGTCACACAAGACCTTAACGAACAGGATCACATTGGAAATAACCATGGGTGGTGCAAAGATGAGGAAGTTGAGGACGTACATGGAGATGAGAGCTATCTGGCAGTGCTCATGGTCGTGCAACAGGCACAGAGAAGTCACTGCAGCAACGACAGCGATGGAGAGGGCCCAGAGCAGGGCACACACCACGGCTGACAAGTGCTGGGGGCGGCGGCAGCGGTACCAGAGCGGGCAGATGATGGACACGCACCTCTCGAAGCTGATGGCCGTCAGGACATACAGACCCATGTTGTAGGAGAAGAGCGAGAGCAGGAAAAGCGACCTCGGGTACATCAGAGACACAATGGGGGAGCAGGAGGCATTCTCCATCATGTAGAGGAGGGACGAGGTGGCCATGAAGAGGAGGAAGGTGAAGTCAGCGACGGCCAGGTTGAGGATGTAGACGGTGATGGGGTTCCTGCGGATGCGGCAGCCGAGGAGCCAGAGGACGGCCCCGTTCCCCATCAGCCCGCAGAGGGAGATGAGCAGCTGGACACTGTCTATGGCCATGTCGGTGACGTCCATCCTGCACGGGTCATCTCCGTCGGTCTCTGGCATGGGTGATGTGGGAGGTGGGGATGTCTGGTTCAGCTCCATGGTGGGTGGTGGGACGCGGTCCCCGGCTGCGGTCAGAGCAGAGGGGGAGTTAGTGAGACCCCAAGGGATGTGTCAGGGAGAGGGGTCCTGGTGATGGGGCACGGCAGGGCTGGGGACAGGGGGTGACGGGAGGGGAGGGTGAGCTTCCTCACCAGTGCTGGGCTGGGAGGGTGAGTGGGGAGGAGAGGTCAGAGGGGCTCCAGGCACCCGGAGGGAGGATGCACAGGAGGGCGGTGAGAGGGGCTGCGGGGAGCTCCGGGGAGACACACGCAGCTCCCCGTGCCAGGCTCCGCTCCCGATCCCCTACCTTTCCAGGCAGCAGCCTGGGGCCGAACTGCCCACGCGTCTGAGCAGGGCACGCTCCCTCCCTCCGGCTGTCCTCGCCACGATCTTCTCGGATGAGGAGAACTGGGGTATCCGCGTCCTCAGAAGACCCGGACAACCCATCTCTCCTCCAAATAAAGCTGCTCCTTGGGGCGTTTCTGCACGATCACGGGTCAGGCGATAAGAGAGCATTGGGCAGTTTCAGAGACACAGGCTGTACCACTCAGCCTCTTTTCCTGTCAAATTTCCGTTGATCTTGCAGGAAACGAAACGCTCCCTCCAAGACAACACCCCAGAGGACGAATACTGCAGCAGCTACATCTTGCTGTGAAAGAATCTTGATGCTTTTAGGATTCAACCTGATATCCCATTAGACTGGTAATTACCACCTTCCTAATTGTTTTATTGTGCTCCAGTCTCCTTCCCCCACCCTGCCCTGATGCTGGCATCCTTCTGAGATTGTTCATTACTGGGTGCATTTGCCTTCCAGCCTCTCGGCACGCGAATCACCGCTGTGTCTCCTGCATCTTTGGCGTGCATCGGGCCTGGCTGAGAATTTGGTGTTCGAGCTATCCATTCAGACTTGCCCCGGCTGGTCTGGGGGCTGCAGTGCCCTCCCAGCCGGGCTGGTAGCCACCAAGGGAGCTGGTGGGACCGGTGGCAGGAGAGCAGGGGATGAGCCAGCCATAGGGATGGGGGGAACGGCAGGGAATGGCACGCATGATCCCTCCCTGCACCCCTATACCAGAAGCGGCTGTTCACCCCTGCCGCGGCCTTGGGGTGGCAGAGGAGGGCACTGACCGGAGGGGAGGGGGTTTGGGGGACCTCCAAGCTGGGATGTGGGGGACATGGTCTCTCCTTCCTCCCCAGAGCGGCAGCAGCTGCCCTCCACGTCCCCTCCAGCCGCTGGGCTCCCCTGTGCCGGTGGGGGCACACGGCCGGACGGCGGGCAAAGCACCCCCCAGTGAGGGCAGAAAGCTGCTTCTTCGGCTCGTTAAGCCGGCTAATTGCTGCTAGGACTGCTAACACCCCTGCCTGGCTCACCTGGGCGGCCAGCAGGGCTGGGGGAGCCGGCGGGAGGTGGCACACATGCACAGGGCTCCCTGAGCCCGGCCACCACCCAGAAACACCCCATGTCCCCAGTCCCTCATGTCCGAGCATCCTCTGAGCTCCCACCTCCCAGAGCGGGGTCATGGGGGTCCCCGACCCAGGGGAGGCGGGCAAGGATCGCTGTGGGTAATGCGGGGTGATCAGCACGGGGTCCACGCACGGCACTGTCTGGGCCCTGGAGAACAGCGCTGGGTTGGCACGTCCCCGAGCAAAACGGGGTGTTGCAGCCTCTCCCCACCAGCATGTCGGGGTCACCGGGAAAAGACCGTGGGCCAGGGGCTGCCTGCGCCAGCCGGGTCCTGCTGGGCTGGGCGCCAGGGACAGGGTATGGCACAGCACGGCACGGCATGGCACGGCACAGCAGGACCAGGCGTGGTGTGACAGAAGGGGTGGCACTGGCTGGGAGGCTGGAGCTGTGAGTCACCCCCCAATGCCTCCCTCCGCCCTGGACTTTGCCTCCTGTTGATGCTCGGGGCAATAAAACCCGGGGGGGCCGGGGCGTCAGGGAGGGCCCCCGCCTGCAGCAGGCACTCAGCAGTCCGGGGGCACACACGTCTGTTTGCATGCACAAGCACGGGAGCGTGCGGTGGTGCGCAAGGAGGGAGCTGCGGGCGGGCGAGAGGGAGCCATGCAAGTGTGCGTGCGTGCGTGCGTACGTACATGTGTGCAAGAGAACCTGCATGGATGTGTGGAAGGAGCAGCTGGGCGTGCGAGCGGCTGTGTGCGTGCAAAGGAGCTGCACATGCGGGATGGAGTCGTGTGTGCACGCAACAGGCAGCTGTGCGCGTGTGCGGGCAGGCGTGAGAGGGAGCGTTGCACACGCAGCCTGCGGCAGGGTCCCAGGGACATGCAGGGAGCGACGCTACACGTGTGCAAGGCGTCATGAGCGTGCGAGGACGCCCGTAAGCGTGTGAGCACCCTGCCTGCCTGCGGTGCCCCAGCCCCGAGCGGCGTCGCGGGCGGGCCCGGTGGGTGGGTGGTGGCCGCACCCTGGGCCGGGCGGCTACCTCCCGCCACCCTGTCACCGTCACCGTCCCCGCCGAGGCCAGGCAGGCTCCGTGGCCCTGCTGGCTGCCCCCATGCAGCGGGAACGCGGCGGGCAGACCCCGGGCCCCCCCGAGGCCGAGGTCAAGGCTGTCGTCGTAGGGGACGGGGGCTGCGGGAAGACGTCGCTGCTGGTGGCCTTCGCCAGGGGGGACTTCCCCAAGGTACCGGCCTCCCTGTCCCCTGGGACCTCAGCCCCGGTGGGACCCGGTCACGGGTAGGGTCACCGTCCCCGACGCACACCGGCTGCGCCCGGGAGAGGCTTCCAGGGAGCGGCAGTGCAGGCGAAGGGCGGCGGACGCGGGATGGGACGGGCACGGTGGCGGCAGTGGGGCCGTTTGCAGCAGGACATGGGGCTGGGGGGGCCGGCGGTGGCCCAGCCTGGGGCTGACGGGGGTCCGGGGCAGCCCCCCTCCACGGGCGGACGGGCACCTCTGCCTCGCCTGGGGGGTCGCAGGGTGGGGAGCAGGGTCTGTCCCACAGCGGGGGCACGTACGCGCCCCGGGGGGTGTGGGGAGGGGGGCAGCCCACACAGACCCCAGCACCTCTCTCCCGGGTCCCACTGGAGCATCCCGCCTGCCCGAGGCTCGGCACTGCCCTGGGCTGGGGGGGCCGCAGTCCCCGGGCTGTGGGGGACAAGGAGCGTCCCCACCCCACCCGCCCCAGGGATGCACAACCGTCTCCTGCTCCCCGTTTCCCTCTCCCGACCCCGGGTACCTCCCCATGCCCCATCCTGCGCACACCTCCCCGGGGGGGTCCCCTCCGCCACTGCCCCCCGCCGTTGCCCGCGGGCAGGCAGGACCTGTCTCACGTCCCCTCCCTGTCCCCTGCCAGGTCTACGTCCCCACCGTGTTCGAGAAGTACACGGCCTCCCTCCAGGTTGACGGCAAGCCCGTGAAGATCCACCTCTGGGACACGGCAGGTGGGACGGGAGGGGACGGGGCAGGCAGTCGTGTCCCCCCCAGCCCCGCACCGCCTGCGGGTTTGGGGGTGTCCCCATGCACTGACCACGGGAGACGGGGGGTTAACCTGGTCCCCTGTGGATGTCACCCTCTGCCTTGTGTCCCCAGAGCCCCACTGTCCCCCCAGGCTGGAGGGACAGACACGGTCCCAGACTGCAGAGGACCCAGCCCAGTAGGGAACTGGTCCATAATGGTCTGCTTCTCCAACTGGCAGGACAGGAAGACTACGACAGGCTTCGCCCGCTCTCCTACTCGGACGCCAATGTTGTCCTCATCTGCTTTGACGTCACCAGCCCCAACAGCTACGACAACATCCTCACGAAGGTAACGCATCCGCCCGGGTGGCGTGGAGCCGGGGCTGCTGCCCGTCCCGCGTCCCCCATCCCCTGGGTGACGTGCGTGCGTGTCCCCCACAGTGGTACCCGGAGGTGAACCACTTCTGCAAGGGCGTCCCGGTGCTGCTGGTGGGCTGCAAGACGGACCTGCGGCGGGACCGGGAGGTGCTGCACAAGCTGCAGGAGGGACGCCTGGAGCCCATCTCCCACCAGCAGGCAAGTGCCACCCCCCCGACGGGCCGGGGGTGCCCCCCAGGACGGGGCGCTGGGGGAGCCGGGCTCCACGGAGCGGGGTCTGACCCCACGGCGCCCCGCAGGGAGAGGCCATGGCCCGGCAGGTCCACGCCGTGTCCTACTTGGAGTGCTCGGCCAGGCACCAGGAGAACATCGGGGACATCTTCGCGGTGGCCTGCGGTGCCGCCCTCAGCGCCGCCCGCCGGAGCCAGCGCAGGAGGCGACCCAGGAGGGGCTGCGTGCTCTGCTGAGCCCCCCGCCGCTGGCGTGGCCCCTGGGGCCTGCTGCTGGCCCCCCCCCCAGGCCTTGCGACGGCGCTTTGGGTCCCAGCTGCTGCCGGACCTCCGCCGCCACCGCCGCCACGCTCCCGTCCCCCCGCAAGCCGGCCCTGCGGGGTTGCCGCTGCCGGTGGCGGTGGGGTGCCAGCTTGAAGGCCCGAAGAAACCGTCCCAGCAGGGACCCCGGCGCCCGCGCGTCCCCCGCCAGCCTGCCCGCACCCGGCCCCGCAGGCAGACGGGGTCTGGCAGCAGAGAACTGATTTTGGTTGGGGGGGGGGGGTCCCCTTCGCGCTGGCGGGCCAGCGAGGGAGGGGGACGCGGGGGGACGTCGGTGAGGTTCTGCCATTAAAGCTCAACGCTCGTCAGTGCGGCGCGGTCCCTGCGGGCAGGGGTGCGGGCAGGGGTGCGGGCAGGGGTGCGGGCAGGGGATCCTGCCACAGCCCCGCTGCGGCCGGGCAGCCCCCAGGAACGAGCCCCCTCCTGCCCTTGGGCTGGGGCACGCGGATGCGTGTCTATAGGTGCGTATGTGTGTGCTGCCTGTCTATAGGTGAGTGTGTGCTGCCTGTCTATAGGTGCGTATGTGTGTGCTGCCTGTCTATAGGTGAGTGTGTGCTGCCTGTCTATAGGTGCGTATGTGTGTGCTGCCTGTCTATAGGTGAGTGTGTGCTGCCTGTCTATAGGTGTGTATGTGTGCTGTATGTCTATAAGTGTGTATGTGTGTGCTGCCTGTCTATAGGTGAGTGTGTGCTGCCTGTCTATAGGGGTGTGTGTGTGCTGTATGTCTATAAGTGTGTATGTGTGTGCTGTCTATAGGTGCGTATGTGTGTGCTGCCTGTCTATAGGTGAGTGTGTGCTGCCTGTCTATAGGTGTGTATGTGTGCTGTATGTCTATAGGTGTGTATGTGTGTGCTGTCTATAGGTGCGTATGTGTGTGCTGCCAGTCTGTAGCTATGTAGGTGTGTGTGCTGCCTGTCTATAGGTGTGTCGGTGTCAGCGCTGCCTGTCTATAGGTGTGTGTGCTGCGTGTCTATAGGTGTATCAGTGTGTGTGCTGCACATATATAGGTGTGTGTGTGCTGTGTCTACAGGTGCGCATGTGTGCTGCACGTATATAGGTGTGTAGGTGTGTGTGCTGCCTGTCTCTAAGTGTGTAGGTGTGTGTGCCGTGTGTCTGTAGGTGTGCATGTGCTGCCTGTCTATAGGTGTGCATGTGCGTGCTGTGGGTCTATAGGTGTGCGTGCTGCACGTATATAGGTGTGTGCGTGCTGCCTGTCCATAGGTGTGCGTGTGCGTGCTGCCCGTCTATAGGTGGGCTGCGCACACGCACCTGCGTTCACCTGTCTGCACGCACATACATGCACGCGCACACGCCTGCCCCGACGCGGGCCCCCGCGCGCAGGTCCCGCACGCGCGGCCGCTCCCGCGCGGCCGCCCACGCCCACGCGCGGGGACCCCGGGGCCGCGCGGCCGCAGGCAGGGACCGGTCGCCGCCCGCCGCTGCCTGTACCGCGCGCGCCCCCCCCCCGCTCTGCGCACGCGCGGAGGCGTGGCCAACCGCGGGGGCGTGTCCGCCGGGAGGGGGCGTGGCCAGCCGCCAGGCCGCGGTTGCGCGCTCCCTGCCGCTCGGGGCCGGGGGGGCGGCGCATGCGCGGCGCGGGCGGCGGGGGAGGCGGCGGGGGGGTCAGGGGAGGTTGCGGGCGGCGCAGGCGCAGTGCGGCGGCCGAGTCAGTGTGTATGTGAGACTCTGACGGGTTCAAAATGGCGGCGGCGGCTCCTGTGTGAGGAGGGGGGAAACCGCGTCCCGGCCGGGGGGGGGGCGGCGGGGCGGCGGCGGCGGGGAACGGCGCGGCGGGGGGCTGCGAGGCCGGCGGCGGATCGGCACTCGGCGGCGGGGGGGTGCGGCGGCGGCGGCGGTGGTGGAGGAGGAGGAGGAGGAGGAGGAGGAGGGGGGACGCGGCGCCGGGCGGCCGCGGCGCCGGGCCGGGGAGCGGGGCCCGCGGGAGCGGGCAGCGGCCCGGGGCGGCCGGCGGGGCTGTCAGCGCCCGCTCGCCGCGGTGGCCGCGCCGGGAGCGGCGGGACGCGGCGGGGGGGGACGGCGGGGCTGAGGGGGGCGCGGGGCGGCGCGGCCGGCGGGCCGGGCCCGGGCCCGGGGCGCGATCGCTGCCTGACCCGGGGGTTCCTCCTCCGTCTCTTGTGTTTCTCCCCGTCTCGGCGCTAGAAGAGGACAAAGGCGCAGGAGAGACCTGGTGAGCCACTCGCGGGGGCGGGCGGGGGGGGGCCCGGTACCGGCCCGCCGCCCCCGGCCGACCCCTAAGTTTCCGCGGGTCCCCGGTGAGGGGCCGGGCGGCGGGCGCCGGGTCGCGCCGCGGGCGGCGGGGCCGCTACCCAGGGCCGGGAGGGAGGGAGGGAGCGGGCGGGTCTCCCCTTCCTTGCGGCCCACCGGGAGGCCGGACCGGGAAGTTGGTGGGCAGGGGGCGGCGGGGCGGGCGGCTCCCGGGGCCGGAGGGTGCCGGCTGACAGCTCCCCGGGGACCGGCGTCCCGGGGCTTCAAACCCCCCCTTCCCCATCGCCGCCGACCGCTTTGTTCTGCCGGACCGCTCGGCCGTGCCGGGGCTGCCTCCCTCCCTCCCGTCCCGGCGGGGGAGAGGCCGCGGCGGCGGGGCCGGCCCGGGCCGGGCCTCCACCGCGGGGGCGGGAGGGGAGCGGGGCTGGCGGAGCCGCGGCGGGCTGGGGCTTTGCCCCGCCGTGGGGCAGCGGGTGTTGCGAGCGGGCTGGCTCGGCTGCTGTGTGACGCTCCGCTTGTCCGGGTGTTTATAACCAGAGTTTAGTTGAGTGTAGGGAAACTGCCCAGGCTGGCTTAGCTGGGCTGGGAAGCCCGGTGCTGAGCCATACGGGCGGCGGGGACGGGGGAGATGCTGGCGGGGACTGGAAGGGCTCTGCTGTCAAACCGGGCTCGGAGGGTCGGGGAAGAGCAGGGTGAAACAAGTTGTCTCCACGCTATGGTAGCGGTTCTGTAACACTACACAGGGTGGCGGATTCCTTCCCCGAAGGTCTGGCATAGTCACGGGGATTAAGAGCCGCAAGATACCTAGGCTTTGGTTTCATTCGGTTTCTTTAAAAAAACCCAAAAGTTTAGGTGCCATCTGACGCCTTTGGGAGGTTTTCCCATGTTATTGCGTGGTGTCACAAGGTGGCAGGTTTTGAGATCTGAGCACATAGGTCTTCTCGAGACAGGAGTTAGTCCCATACCTGCACCTGTGCTGAAGCGCTGTATGTAGGAGAGATCCCATACGCCTTCCCTGTTCACGGGAGGTGTTCTGTACCCGAGCAGCTTCTCCCGAGTGCCATGGCACAGGATATCCAGAGGACGGCAATCGCGTTGTTTGGAGGAGTTGGTTCTCTAATGCGTAATCTTGTGCTCCGGGGAAAGCAGGCTGCTCCCTGACTGCCGTCGAGCGTTTGACAGCAGCTTGCTTGTTTTGTGTCCCAGTGTGGGCCAACTGAGCTGCCACTTGCGCTGCTAGCGGTGCGGAGCGGAGGCCTTTTCCTGATCTGAGACCTGCAGCTCATGTCGTGTTACAGAACAGCTGGTAAAGTCATTTACCCTAGGTCATGCCTAAAGTTAGAATGGGAGCGTTAAAAGGTGAGGTGGGCTCATCCACTGTCTTCACTTAGCCCTGCACAGTGGTATGGAATCGGCCTCAAAATGAGCAAAGAAATGAGGGAGGTAGGTGTCTCGTGTCTGTGTGCCCTGCTTCACTATTTCCCTCTGACTTCAAAGGAGGAAGAGGAGGAAGACAGCAGTCCTGGAGTGTCCTTCTCACTCTCTTCAGAAGAGTCGGAGATGGAGCCTGAGGAAGAAAGGATCCGTTACAGCCAAAGACTGGTCAGTATTGGCCCTAAACAATCATATTCTGTTCTTGCTTCTGTTGCAACTGAAGAAAGAAAAGGCTTTTACTGGCAACAGGTTTAAACAACCCAAAAAAGCGTTGTGGTGGATCGCTGCAGCCTGCCCAGAGGTATTATCTCAGCTGGCGGTGGGTGAGGTGGCTTCCTGGGTCCTGTTTGTGTCACAGAGTTTGCCCTAATGAAGGGCACTTGACTGCTGAACCCTGGAAGAGGGGAGGGTTGGAGGCTGAGGCTGGGTAAGATGCTTCGCGAAGCTGCTGGATAGAAACACGAAATGAGTGTCAGTGTAGTTTCTGGCACGGCAGGTTTTCTCCATGTCATTGTAACAAGCAGAGAAGCCGAAATACTGCGTGTTACCATTACGTTGGCCTGGACTTTATTTGTGTGTGCTGCGAAATCTGAGAAAACCAGCTTCAGCTTCAAGCGCAAATTTACTTGTGCACGTGTCTTCTCCTGGTGTTTTCTTTTGGAGGGAGCTGTTCCAAAAGTCAGGTCCTAGTTAGGCCCTGTCCGGAGCTCCGGCTTGTCTGATGTTCGCGCTGCTGTTCAGGGGACTGCGTGAAGCCGCTGGTCTGGGACTTGGGCTGTAACTGTGAGCAGTTTGGGAGCAGCTGCTCTGAGAGTCTGAGGTGATATTCCCGGAGATCCCAGGGAAGGAGGGAAGCTGCTGTGTCTCCTGCAGGTCGGTTTCCCGTTGTTTTGAAGTGGTTTTAAAACCCCTGAGAAGGGCGAGCATAAGCTCTGTGATAGCTGAAGCTGTGAGGTTCCTCTCTGAGTCGCGGCAGTACGTGTACCCTCACCTTCAAGGTGCTGTCTGTAAAGGTAAATCCTTATCCTTTAATACTCTGAAATCATTTGGTGGGAGGCAGCGTGGTACTCGGCATTAAGCTTTGCCCTCGAGAGTGAGCGGTTCTCTTTTATTGCTGCTGGGTGCCTGGCCATAGAAGGGGTGCTGGGGGGTTGTAGCCAGCACGTGCCTTGTAGGTGGCCTAGGGACGGAAACCCTCTTCTGAGGGTAGAAACGGTTATTCCAGCGCTGGTCCCGGTGGAAAGGAGGATACTGCATAGGCCGTGGCTTGTCCAAACGCCTGGCTTACTGAAGGTGTGCTCCTTTTCTGCTTGGCGTCTGTTGCATGTTTACTTGTTGCAGAGAGGATTCTCCTACTAGATGATTTGGTGACGTGCATCTATACTTTTATATTCAGCCGCCTCAGCCCGCTTCGGGAACCTGAAGTGAGTCTGATTTGAAGTGTTTTTTAATCTTTTCTCTTTTTTGAGAAGGTGCTTAAAAAAAACCAAAAACAAACCCTAAAACTGTAATACGTCTGTGGGCCCTTCAAGATGGCTTGTTTTTCCCCAGTGCTTTGGTGGATGCTTTAATTTGGCGATGCTGCCAAAAGCAGCAGTCCCACCTCCTCCCTCGTCCTGACGCACTTCTTCCCACAACTGTGTGGCAGGCAGCTCAAGGTGCTGATTTGACTGGGAAGTGACCGTTCCTGTGGCCGGCAGTCGGGGTGGCAGGATAGCTTCTCTTGGAGGCAGTGCCAGCTTCAGGTTTTGGTTCAACTGCGATCTTAGCTACGCTTTGACCAGCTGAAGTAACCCAAAATGGCTGGACAAAGACAAGGCAGATGAAGGGGACTAGCAGCCAGGAACTTACCAGTTTAAAAATCCTTATAATCTCACAAATAAAAATTGTCAGGAAGAGTCGCTGTCGTCACGTAGGTGGCCTGGAGTCCAGCAGAATGTGCTAAGCTGGATAAATGGCTGCACGCTGAGCTGCGTGCTTAAGGGGCTTGGGAAGGCACATGGGCAGCAAGCGGAGGATGAGGCTCGCGTAGGCTTCTGTGGCCTCGTGCACGTTGTCTGTGGTGGCCGGCAGCCGAGAGGAGGAGGCATGACCCCTGTGTGGTAGGTGAGGCTTAGTTCATGCCTCCTGCTTTGCTTTTCCTGGAAACTTCCAGCTCGTTACGCTCTCTTGCTGTGTCAGTGACGTTCTCTTGTTGAAGGACCTTTAAAGGATGATGATTTTTTTTGAGATGCATGCTTTACAATGTGGGGAGCTGTTCTCTTAGCTAGCGTTTCTGGCCCTTGCAGAACAAGGTATCACAGGTGAGTTATGCAGGAAGACAAAAGTGCCGAATGTGACTTATTTGAATATCCTACTCCTACGTATGCTTTGGTCTTGGGACTTGGGTTTTACATGCCTACGTTAAAAGTTCTAGGTAGGGAAACAGGTCGTTGGTAGTACAGTGTGTTTCTGCTGCTGTAAGCTGTGTTTCTTGTGTGTGACTGGGGATCAATGTGGGTGTGATAGCAAAATAATAAATATATTTAAAAAAAAAATCCACGTGTGATAGTAGTCCTACCAGCCAAACAACCTTGGCCAGAATAGTTTATAGTGGTGAAGGAGCTGAATTAATTGCATGGGCAAGTAGCATGGTTTGATGGCTCAGCAAAAATCTCCTCTGTGTATGTTTTCTGAATGGGTTTGTCAGTATTGGTGAAAGGTCTGGGTTTTGAGGAGAAATTCACCTCTGCTTCAGATGTAGTCGCACTCCTACAAGAATTCTCTGCCAGTTCACACATCGCTGTGTAGTATGACACTTAGGTGGGTTGCACTGCTCTAACTGTGCTTGCTTCCTAGTTCAGGCTCTACATCCACGACTCCCAAGACTATAAAGGCCTGGGTGAGTTGGTCTGGACGCAGGGATGTCATTGGGAGGATGTCTTGTGCCCATCCGAAACAATTAAACTGTGGAAGAAGCTGTGTCCTGGCGAGCTCTGGGAGGCTGAGACAGGTAGGGGGAGGGCGGATGATGCTGCGTGAGCAGGGAGAGCACGCATAGCAGCGGATTAAGGGATAGCTGTGTTCCTCACCCAGGGATTCAGCTGGGCCTCCCTGCACCGTGAGCAGCGGAGGATGGAACTTGTCAGGCACTGTGGAATAGTCTTCTGCTAAGTCTGCATACATGTTTCTGCTCCTCAGCTCTACAGTGAGGCAGTACTTCGGGGACTGGTTTGAGCTGCTGGCTTTATAAGCTGTAGATGCATGTTCTTTGCAGGCCCTTAATCAAGGAGCTGAAATGCTCTATTGTGTCCTGCGGCCTGAGTGACAGTCCAGCCCTGGCACTAACAATGCGATGGTCCCTCTCTGAGACTGGGAAGTCTTCCGCTGACTGTCGCTGGGTGGTCACACCCAGCCCTTGTCGCACCAAGCTGTTCAGCTCCCCACGAGGAGGCCACGGGCACGCTGGCACCTGGAGCTGGAGCCTGGACTTCTTAAAGGCAGGGACGGCAACGTGAGCAGCTCTGGCTATGGACTAACAGCTCTGGAAAAAAGAAGTTCAGTTGGTCTGGTATTGTGGTGCTCAGGCACTCTGCCTGATTCCGGCTGTCCAAACAGTTTCCTCACAGGGTACGTTGTCTGCCTTGCACCTCCTCGGCACTCACCGGGATCTCCGTGAGGTGGTCTGAGACTGAGGAGAAACCGTTGTTTGTATATAACTTAAGTTTTTGGTAAGGTTAGATCTGCGTTAGGTCATCGAGCGTGAGGAGGGGCAGCAGGGAAGGCATCTCCTGGTGGTGCTCGGGAGCTGTTCAGCAAACTGGCCGGTACATCTCTGGAAACTGCTGCCGGAGGGGCCGTTTGACCCAACGCTCTCTAAAACGTGCTTGGCGTGCTCGAGGTGAGGCTCGAGGTGCCTGCCTTGCTGCCTGCACCGAGCGCGTGCGTTGTGCTCTGCTGAGGAGAGGTTTCTCTCTTACTCCGCTCTTCACCGCACGCAAAATCACTTTACCCATGAAGATCTGTGTAGATCTGTGGAGCTGCCGAAGGGTTCTTCGGCGGGAGGCGGGGCTGGTGTCTGCCTGTCCGTCCGCCGGGGAGTCATTGAGTATTCCTGGGTGCTGGAAGTGTTAGGAAATCTCGCCTTCTGTCTGCTGCGGGGCTAATTCTGCCAGGCCTTTGCTGTGAACTAGGACCAGCAGGACTCCATGAATTACGAGCTGGGATTAGCACACAACTGAGATGGTGCCGTACGCTTTCAGTGGCAGCACTCAGGGTGGGGAGCGAAGGGCAGCAGCGTTGGATCGCTTCGGAATGGCTTGGGGGAGCAGGGCGGGAGGGTGCCATTGCCGTGAGGACGAATCCTGCCCGTCGTGGTCTCCCTGCTGCTGTCAAGTCAGCAGTCTGTATCTCAGGGTGTGGTGCCAAGTTAGGATTGCCGGTGTGGCAGAGCTGGTTTAAGAGGTTCTCTCCCTCCCTCTGTGAGTGTCTCAGAGGCTGATGCTCCTGAGCTTCAGGGGATTGTGGATCATGCCCTAAATGAAAGTTGGCGGCAGGGGGGCAGCATCTAATCCAAATTGTTGTCTGTGCTGGGCTAGCGAGCTAGCTGCCCCACCAGTAAACCTGACGAGACTGGAGACGTGGCAATCTGAGATGGGGAGACGGGGTGGGGTAGGAACCTCTTAAACTGGCTCTGCTGCTGGAGAGAGCCTGCGGTGGAGCCGCACCCTGCCTCGGGGTGGCGGGCGCTCCTGGGACTCAGGCTCAGCTCCTGCTGAAGGTGTTGCGGTGCATGGGCCTCCCCGAGTGACCATCCCCGGCTGGGTGCAGCGGCACCCTTGTTTTGGTAGTTGGAGATCGTTGTGACACCTGTGAAGAGAAATGGGGCTGTGGAGGAGGAGACTCGCCTGCTGGTAGGTGCTGTGGGTGCTGGAGCATATGGGAGATGACGGGGGAGCCAGGGTGTAAAATGCTGTCTCTCCCATCGCTCGGGGCAGTCCGTGTCCTGCCTTAGCGTTGCCCTGCCCTCTGGTCAGATCCTTATGTGAAATTTGAGAGAAGGCCTCTGCCTGTTCCTACCAGCCAAAACCTGAGGCCTCTCCTGTAAACAGCAGTTAGCAAACCTGTCCTTACACGTTGGTGTCCACGCTATCCCCCAGGCGAGAGTTCACACGAGCTTTACAGTATGCGGAGTCATCAGCTGAGGGATGAAGCTTGGGGAGCGTGGAGGAAAAGGTTTCTCTTGCAGCCGCGTGTACTGGGGTGTGGAGTGGCACCAGCACGCTCAGGTGTGCGCTGCCCGTGCCTGAGGGATGGCAAGGCTGGCTCCGACGGGTGCCCAGAGTCATCGCCGCTCTTCATCTCGTGGTTTCCAAGTTGTTTGTTATCAGTGGTACCAAACCCTTTCTGCAGGATGGGGTGATGTCAAATGCAGGACGCAACCCATGGGGCCAGGAAGGCCCAGGCGTGTTAGCGTTGATGTGACGCTTGTGACAAAGGTCCAGCCCTTATCCTCACACCGCCGAGGGCCTCAAAGCTGTCGGAGGGAGGTCCGCGGGGAGCAGGCTGCGGGCTGGCCGGGCGCTGCTTATGTCTGGTAAGACAGCAAAGAGGAGGACGCAGCTGCCTGCTCTCCCTGCGTTGGTGAAGCTGCTGCCCTTGCTCTATCTTGAATGGCTCACGCTATCCCAACAGCGGGATGCAAGGAGCGATGCCTTCCCGTCAGGTTCAGCCTGACTTCTTGTTTGTACTCCTTGTAATGCTGCTTGCTGCCAGGTCATGATCCCTTGCGGTTGCTGGTGTTTGTCACCCTCAGATCTTGGTGTGCTTGACAGATGCCAGTCCTGCTTTATCCCGGCTTTCCCCGAGCTGGTCCCATTGACCTGGGACTCGTACGGGTGAGCCTACCGGTGTAGTTCCCACCGGACGAGTCACATGCGCTGGGGTGAGAATCGGGGTGGGTTGTACATTTGATATTTGACACTGGCAATCCCTTACCCTGCCAAGCGATGCTCCCTCCTGTTGCCCAAAAGGGCTCCAAGTTTGCCTGCTCTGTGCCCTACACGAAACCCTGTCTGGCCAAATGTCGCTGGTCTGCTGGACACACCTCGATTTCCTAGTCTAGACAGGACCTGTGCAAGTAAGGTAATTAATCTCGCTCAGATGGCTCTGCTTCAAACTGAAGACACTACAAATGAGTCATTCCAAATGACCCAGGTGTAATAATTGAGCTCTAAATAATTTAGGGACTGTTCAGATTTGATCTGGGCAGCTCTTTGGTGGAAGCTAGCAGCAACTGAAGGCTATCCATGGAAAGCTTTAGAAATCCCTCTGAGCATTTAGATCCCGAAAGATGCAAGAGTGTGCTGGTCCCTGGGAGAATACATCCCTGAAACCAACTGGCTGATGGTCTGTGTCAGCAGAGAGGAACGCAGGAGGTAAATATCTCTGCTGGTTTCTTACTGGTCTGAGCCCAGCTGTGCCTGGAGTGTGCCCTGAACCTGCAGCGAGCCACCAGACAGCACAGGAGCGCTTGAAGTTACTCGTGAGTTACCCAACAATATTTGCAAGTTGCATTTATGTTTCCTGTAATAAGCAGGAGTAGGTTTTCACAGGGTTATCCCAGCTGGAGGTGACACTAACAGGTCAGGAGAGCAGTCCCCGTGCCCCCAGTACCTTTTTATTGTAGGCTAATGATGTCAGGAGCCACCCAGACAGGGGTCTGCAGGTCACTGGCAGGGTTTTGGGGAGAAATGGCACGTGTGGGAGAAGCGGTGGTATGGAGAAACAAGGTGGTGCGCTAACACTGTCCTCTGAAAATGTATGAGGGAAAGCAATTAATTGTCTTCAGGGTGAGATGTCGGGTGCTGCTGATGACGGAAGAGTGTTGCTGATTCCAGAGGAGGAAACGATGGGTGAGCTCTGAGCAGGTCGTCTGAGCTCTGGGAAGCTCGATTTGCTGCCGGAGTTGACTTACTAATTCACAGACTCTCTTACACGATGCCTGACCTGCTTTTATTTGGGTTGAAGAGGTTAAAGACAAGTGGAAGAGGTAGAAGGCGAGGAGGAACGTGGCATACCGCGCCGAATCACCGCCCGTTGTCGTGCAGCTGTGGCAGCGGACAGCGCATCCGCAGCGCGATCCCGTGGCAGGGGCTGGTTGGGGGCGGCTGCTGCGCCGAAGCACGTGCCAGCGTGCTCAGAGAAGAGGAGTTGTCGTAGCTGAGCGGATCTGCCTCGCTGGGTGTCCTGCCCGTTCTTGGCGCTGGTGGAGCGGGAGATGAGAGCAGAGGAGGATCTTGCTTGGTGGCCTTGGGAAAAGCAAAGGAGCCAAGTGGAAGAGCAAACCCCGCGGTAGGATAACGGGGCCTGTAATTAGATATCAGGGATACTAAGCTGTCAAAAGCGCTGGGAGGCAAGAAGGGTGGGGAGCACGTAT